>NC_034409.1:25827948-25860573 GCF_002078875.1 Numida meleagris | reverse complement strand
TCTTTCTTTCTTTCTTTCTTTCTTTCTTTCTTTCTTTCTTTCTTTCTTTCTTTCTTTCTTTCTTTCTTTCTTTCTTTCTTTCTTTCTTTCTTTCTTTCCTTTCTTTCTTTCTTTCTTTTTTTTCTTTCTTTCTTTCTTTCTTTCCTTCTTTCCTTCTTTCTTTCCTTCTTTCCTTCTTTCTTTCTTTCAACAAAAAATGCAGGTTCTCCTTATACAAAGAGAATCTGTGTCTTTTTCAATGATTCTCATTGAATTCTCATTTTATTACATATTTATTCCTCCATTTTGAACAGATATAAAACACATAATTTCAAAATGAATATAAGTGAAGATTTCTTACTAACATAGTATACAAATTTGAATAAACATGATGTGTATTTAATTATCAGTACACTATTTTTCATTAGAAAAATATAAGCAGCTAATTATTTTATATTATATATATAATAAAATATTTTTCTAATGCTTATATTTTTCTAATGAATGTTTGTTCAAAACATTCACAGACCCTTTTGTTTGGAGTGGAGATCCTGGATGTACCTCAAAACATTTTAAAAGGAATACTCACTGTTTCTTATGGAATCTATGTGGCTTTATATTATACATAAATACAACTATCAGTATTTTATTTATTTTTGTATAGTCTTGACATTTTTATCTAGTTGGCACAATGATTTGGTTTTTGTGCGTGTGTGTTTGAAAAGTATTTGGTTGACAAGGGACTTTTGGGTGGTAGATTGTGTTGTCAGCTCCTTTGGGGTGGATGGGGGGACCATCGGAGTGGTCTGAAAAGTAACAAATACTTACCTCCTGTCATCACTCCTTGACACAGAGTATAAAGTTTCCTTTAAAAGGATCTTGTTGCTTGGATTCATTAATTCTATTTAACTTTGTTTTTGTCTTCAGTGTAGGCATGGAGAGATTTTCTGTAGATATAATGTACAGTAGTGAAATAAACTCCATGATAGCAAATTTCTTTTGTCTTGAGAGCAAAATCATTAAAGCTATACAGTTTCCTGAAGTCCTACTGAAAAAGAAAACAACTTAGGAGGGCTAGAAAAGTCACTTTTCTGCAGAGGTTTCTACTTTACCTTTGACCATATTTTATGATGGGTGTGGAATCTGTGGTCTATTTTACCTTTTTTTCACTGATGCTGTGATAGAGCAACTATTTGGTCCCTGCTTCCCCTAGGCTTTTCAAGCTGTAGTATACCAATCCACAAAAGGTTAATGAGTATTACAAACATTTGATTACTTTCACGGCAGAGAACAGGCTGAAAATCAGCTTAACCATAGTTACCATCATCCACCTATGTGTTCTGTGTATATTTATGACATCAGCCTGGCAAATTTCTATCAGCTGCTTAGCCTTATATATCCACATTACAGCTAGAAAGGCATGAATTTAAATAGAAGAGACATTTCAGCATCCTTGGCTGCAAAGGGAAGGCAGCATTTCCAACAAGGATAGTGACTCCTGTCTGCTCATCAAAATGCTCAGTATGCCTAGACTGTCTCAGTGACAGAGTGTTAGTTCATGCCGGGGCTTCTTGTACCCAGAACACTCTGAAATTTGAGTAAAGGTCTTCTCTTAGAACAAACTTTTTGAGTAGAAAAACTGTTCTTTGCTGACAAGTGGGACAGAGCCTTTCCAGAGGCAGGTGGTACAAGCAGAGTTTTGTGGGAAGAGGAGCACCTGTGGAAAATACCCTGAGAACCGAAGGGAGCATTCCTTGATTTTACTTCACCTGGCATCTTTTCTTCATGCCTTTACAAAAGGAAGATGGAGTGTTCTTAAGTATTGTGTCATCTTAACTGTTCATCGTTTATTGGATCCCCTGGTATAGAGTAATTTTTCAAAAATTCCTTGATAGGGAATTGCTTGAACAGAGAAGCTATGTCTCCTGTATTTTGATCTGTGTTCTTGGTTTTAAAATAAGGTGTACTGAGAAAATTCCCCAATCTTTTCCTGAAAAACACTAAAAATAATAAAAAAATCTTGATGTTAAGTTCTTGAGTTACTGATGAAATAATTAGAACATAGACATGTGAAAAGCCTTGTGCACTGTGTGGGTAATGTCTTCAGCCCTTAGGAAAACAGTTATATTTACATGTCCATGTATATATATAAAAATAATATACATTTTATGTATATAATATATGCACAAACACACACATGGATACATTCTCTGTGTTATATATATATCTACACACACACACACATTTGAGATGCTTAGTAGTAATTAGCTTCATAACTCTGAGGTTTGATTTCCTTCTAATGTGCAATGATACAATCAAATTTTTGAATAAATTATAGACAAAATCCTTTTGCTGTCTAACATTTGACCTAGAGTTTCTGTAACCTGCTGTTTATGAAGACATACAGTACAATTAGAAGCTCTAAACACTTACAAGGATCTGTTGCCTGGGGGAGTATGTACACAGCATCTCCATTAAGCAATTTAAGTATTGTTAGTGTCAGTTTTAGCTTCCATTATTTTCACTTTCATTTCCTGTTCTCAGTGCACACTGTACATCCCTCAGCATATTACATGATAGTGGATAAAGAAAAATTGCCAGTAGAAACATAGTTTATTTGAAACTTCATTTTGCCACCAGTGATTTCCCTTCCCCTATTGTGCAACTGCATTCCTTCTGGCCATGGACAAAGGTCAGATGTTCAGAGTAATTTTATTAGATCCATCAACAGCCTTTGATACCTCTCAAATGAGAGACTGCTGACCCGCCTGCTGCTTCTGCTTTGTACTTTCTCTTGTGGATAGTTTAGCTTAATGTGTTGCTTACTTCTTCTGCGTATTGTGAACTCAGATGTGAGGATGACTGGGTATATAAAGCTCATTAAAAGTAAAATATTTTTATCTGGGCAGCATACAATTTCTGTGTACAGAAATTTGTCTCTGTTGTGTAAAGTATGAGGAAATCAGAGTTGTACAATGCGAAACTGATGGTAGAATAGACTCTCTGAATTTTTTTCTTTGATAATAGAATGTCTCATTTGAGTTCCTCTGACAGGAAAGCCAAATATAAAGGTCACTCTGTAGCAACTTCACAGATGCTAGACTCTAATACCAGTACTGCAATCTAGTTCCTTTACAGTGGTATTTCATATCATGGTTAGACTTTTCCTTGTTTCCATTAGAGATTTTTGTAGAGTCTTTGGAGCTGCTGTCATCCTGCTTTTTAATTTTATTTGTAGATCACTTTTCTTTTGCTGTGGCTTACAAATCAAACAGTTTTTAACTGTCAACTGTTACAGAAATGTCTTTGCATTAGGGCCCAGCAGTGCAACAATGATTTTTCTCAATCTGCTATATTTCTCGTTTCTAATTAAATCCGAGCAGAGGCTTAAATACATCCTGAAATGCCTCATATTCAATAAAGTTCATGTTAAGAGTAGGATATTAAATTAATGTTGACAGATCTGAAGGAGCCAGGGCCAATAAGCACCTTCAAGGCAAGGAGTTTTTTGTGTTTTAAGTAAACCAGCGTCATCTGTAGCACATATTGTTCCTCTTTATCCCCAGATTTCTTACACTGTTGTTTAGCACAATCCTTCTTCATAAGACATTCTGTATTTGCACCTTTGGTATCTAATCTATTTATGTATTTTAAGGTCATATTGTGGTCTGTAAGGTCTGGGAGGTTTTCACTGTCAGCCTCTGATGTGTCTGAGTGTTTCGTCCTGCAAGGAGACAGAGTACTCTAGACCTTTGTCATTTGTCTGATTTGGCATATGCTAAGATTTTGGATATATCAGAATTAACTGAGGTGTCAGGAAGTTACTACTGAGGCAGACAAAGTTCCCTTCCAGCCTATATAGTTGGATTTATTTTACATGGAAAGCATGACTTGAAGAGGGGGAAAATGGAAAGGAAAGGAAGTTCACATGCCTGCATCTCGGTGCAAAATACCTTTAGACTACAGCTAGAATGAATATCTGAGACATGGGAGCACCTCTACAGAAGCTAATGCTAGAGTCTTTAAAGGGACGTAGCAGACTCTTACCTGCATATGAAACACACAAAAACATGCTCTGATCCTGCCTGTCTGTACACATAAGAACCCACTGCAGTCTAACAGCATTCTTTATTTGTAATACAGAAAGCACTCATCAAGAGCTTTAAGTATTTAAAACAAGAAACACATCAGTATTGAAGTGCTAAAGTAGGCATTTAATTTAAGTACAGAATTTAAGTACAGAATTTAAAATTTAAGTATAGAAATATTTAAATAGTCAGGAGAGAGTTAATCTGGCTTGCTAGGGTTTTAACCTTACAGTTATGGAACAATTGCAGAGACTGGAAAGTGCTAGGCGTATTGACTCTCTTGGATTCACATACTAAAGAAATGGAAAAATAGTAGTAGGGGAAAAAACCTTTTTTTTTCTTTTAAATTCATTTCAAGCCACTTGAATGAATAAAAACAAAGAAACACTCAAAAAAGCACTGGAAGCCCTATAATACCAAAATCTTCAGTCTGTTAAAATTGACAACTGTGTCTTAGTATCTGCTGACGTACCCAAGGCATTAAATTATCTCATAACATTCACATGCCCTGTTGTCTTTTGGTTTGCACTACATGCAGGCATTCGATGACATTCAAATGCATGCTAATTACAAATATTTTTCATACGCAACTGCTCAAAAATCTAATTCCTGTGCTGACTCGTCTACAGACAGAGGCATCACTGAAGTCATTGTGATTAGAAACTATGGCAGAGTTGTTATAGTGATTAGGTGTCCTTTAGACACACGGTCATTATATAGTAGTTCTTGATCATTCATAAATATTTTTTTTCTTCTACATTGATATTTATTTTTTGGCACGTTCTTTGATTGAACTTACACAAAAATAGATATGTGAAATTTTCAAATACAATTTTTTTTTCATTTATGTTCTCTGTATACAGTATATGCTTTAGCTGTTGCCTCTTTCTGATTTTTCAACTGATAAAAAAAGTCAGCTATTAAAGTTTGAAAAAGTAGAGCACAGCATTTTTTCCCTAAGCTAGACGATGTCATGCTTTCAAATTGTTTTTACCTTTGAGCAAAATCACTGCATATTGAATGAAAAACAATTTTTTTAATGTAGCAGAATTATTTGCAATTGATGCCAAAAAATAAATCAGCCAAATGTTTATCTTTTGTCTTAAGACTTATATAAATCATGAGGCCTAGATGCATAGTTTAATAACACGATGCTGCAACTTTAACAAGGACTACATTTGTCTTTAAGTCCACATGATAGTGAAAGCTTAATATGAAAAACTTTTGTCTAGCACAAGTGATTTGAAGATGTTTTGCTCCATGCATGTGAACTCAGCAGGTGATTCTTGCCTATCTTTGATGTCAAACAGCACAAAACTTCAGTGAGTAGTAGCTTCAGAAATGCAATAGACATAGCTGAGTCTTCATATGAAGCTCATGCTTGAACTACATCAGAAGAACTGACATCTATTATGGTGAGCAAAGACAAGTGTTTGAAAAGAGATTCAAACAGAAGTGTCAGAATTTACAGTGCATAGTTTTATATAAGTTGATTTTAACCAAGCATATCTCTATGAACTCTGCAGGATAGAAAAGAAATTTCAAAAGGCAGAGAAATTGTTGTCATCTAAGGGCATGGAATGTTTTAATAGCTTAAGGAAGAACATTTCTGAAAGGTTATATGGTGATCCATTTACTTTGACTGAGTAATAAGGCTCGTCATTGTCATGGTGAAGTTTTTAACCCTTAGAACAATGGAAATGTTCCAAATGCATTTTTAGAATTAAAAAGATTAGAGTAATTGGCTGTTGCAAAAAAGACTTTCTGAGATTTTTAGTCTCTTCAAACACACATTTCACATTAAGAGATATGAATAAATCAAATGCATTTTTTCTGTCACCTTATGTCTGACCTAGAGTTTCCTGCTTCAGTCTAGACTAAGACATACCTTAGGATAAGGACTTGCACTTACAAATGATCATTTTTAAAGGGAAGGAATGTAGACAAGACTTCCATTAAATCCCATTAAATTTGTTTATTGTTCCTTTCCATTTATTCATTTTCTTTCCGTGTCCTAAATACATACATCCCTGAGTGTGTTACACAGCACAAGAAAAAGAAAAATCCTTTGTAGGAATGTAGTTTATTTGAAACTGTGTCCTACAGGCTTACTTACAGCAGTGCTCTGAAACTATCCCCAAGGAGTCCAGTGTCACAAACCAACCTAATTGTTCTTCTTGAAATGCTGCTTCTTTCATTAACAACTGGAGGGAAAAAAGGGAGAAGAAGGAAAAAAAATTAAAAAGAGGAAAACTCCTTGGCTGAAGCAACACAAATCTAGCTATGTAGCACTCAAAATGTAGGAATGTGAAGTTGTTTTTAGGTTACATTAATTTGCAATGAGTAAAATTAGTAAGACACATAGGGAGGCTTGCTTAATTATTACAGTCCAAAGTTTCAGGAGCTACTTTTTATGAATTTTACCAGTTTAATAATCTTTTAGAAAAAAATGAACTTTGTCTTCACTTCGGACTATCGGTCTTTGCAGGTTATTTTGTAGCAAACCTGAGCTGTACCATATTCAGATGCTCAACTCCTCTTCATACCATAAAAGAGCTAATGATTTATTTGTAGTATAGATAGTCCATACTACCTTCCTCAAAACATTTTAAGAAACTACAGACACATAGTTGGCTAGCTCTGGAGTATATGGAAATGATTATTTTTTCTCCTTTACTTGAAAAGCCATTTAAACCTATTTTGCACTGTCTTCAGAGATACTTGGAGTTGCTGCTTGACAAGCACAATTTAAAATCAAAAGTTGTGTAAGTGTCTATTCTAACATGTTTTTTCCAGTTATGTTTTCCTTTTGTTTAAATATGTATGTAACATAAGGGGCACAAATAGTTGTGACTTTTCTAAAACTAAGAGACCTACTTTCTTATTTAACATAGGAAATGATGTGCATTAATAAAAATCTTTCTTCTATTTTAGAATATTAAAAATAAATTTGGTTGAAAATGCAGATTGGTACTGAAGCATTAATATCTCTTCCACTTGCATAGATTGTTAAATAATCTTACTTCTTTTAGCAAAATGAAGACTATGCAAAATGTAACAAGGAGTTTTGAAATGGCCTGGGCCTGTTCAGTTGCTCCATGATGTTATACATTTTTCTAGGATTTCTCCTGGGAATAAATTGCATGGGTCTTAGACATGAAAGTAGATGGCATCTTCAAATTATGTTTTTCAGAGAAAGTAAGCATGACCTCAGAACAGGTTGCTTGATAACAGTTAAGATAATGTGCAATACAGAAATCCCTCTCTTTCTTTCTCTCAGAAAAACACAAACAAATAACCATATATTACTTTATAGGGATAATTTACAAAAGAACACAGACAAAATTAATATAATCTCAAATACATGATTGAACAGATCCAATACCAAGTCCAGTCTCAGGTCTGACTTAAGTCACTCAGATGTGTGAAGCAACAAAATGTTTCTAAACTTAGCTAGTAATATGAGTGTCTTGAGGGCAAGAAGATCTTCTGTCTCTATCCCTTATTAGAAGAACACTGAAAGAGAAGGTTCATCGGTTGTTGTTTTGTCTTAGGATACTTATCTTGGAACAGCAAAAACTTCTTTTTGCCATATGCTCTATGCATAAGAATTACAAGGTTGATTGAAGTTCTGTCAGCTTAAAAATTTTGGCTGTTTTGAGGCTAACTTTACAAAACTTTTGGAAGAAAATTACTTCCTTCGTATTTACACTATTATCTGTACAGTTTTGAAACAGGTTTGGGAAGACTCAGGACCTTCCTAAGCTGGAAGGCATTTCTTATCTCTCAGGAGGCCTTCCTACCACCATGCTGTAGAATAAATTATATAGAAGAGTTATGAAATTTATTTAGGCTGTGTAAACATACTCATAAACAGCATGCTGAGAGAGAGAGAGAGAGAGAGAGAGAGAGACTACTCTGGCACAAGTTCTGTGTTAGCCCTTTGCCTTCATGCACATCTGAAATGGAGGCTGCATACAGAATACCTTCATAATTTTCACTTATAAACCAGAATTGCAAAGTCAAGTCATTGAATGTGGTGCAGCTTATAGCCTTACTGATGACATTTAAGAGATGTACTTTGTTTCTAACAGGATTTATTTTGGAACTTGTTAGTCTACCTAAAATTCAATATCTGATGTATAAACACCAAGCCTGCTCTTGTGGACATCTTATCCATGCTTTCTGGAAATGGCCTCCTACTCTGTCATAGAAGTCCTCAGGGAGAAGATTCCCCTGCTTCAGTTTGAAAATCTGCTTATAATGGTTTTCTGCAGTTTTAAGGAATGATGAGGTTACTAGCTAGCCTACTTATTGCTATATGGCAGATCCCTAGATGACCAAATACCTTGCAGGAGGACAACGTACTTCTGTTTAGGAGGTACATAGCTAGATAGTCCATCATTATCTGAATCCAGGTCAGTGTCCTGGATTCAGGCAAGTAAAGAAATCCAAAAATTTTCAATTACAGAAACTTCAAGGGTAAAAGCTATGTATTTTAAAATGCAGTGTTCACATTTCACTGTTAGTCTTTTCCACTTTTAGTAGATCACATCTTCAAGTTTTATTAAGAATGGTAACACACTTTAAATGTCTATTAATGTATGCCTAATTATTATGGAAGACCTATAAAAATCCTTCTGACAGCCACATGAATAGCAAAACAATTATACTCAGCATAATTGCAATGAATACTAAGTGAATTAATAATGAAGGGATTCTCAGAAACAAAATTGCAAACAAGGATGTTCAGCTTAATCTACACTGGGCCGAATCATTAAAGAATGTATGGAGTAGTTCTTCATGAAATCAATGGGCAATTTTGCTTTAAAATTATGATAAAAGCTGTGTCACAATACATTCAATCGTTTATGAGAACACTTTTATCTGGGAAGCCACTGCAAACTTTTATTTCTAGAAGGAAGGAAGTTAAAAAGTCAGCACACAGTAATAAATGTAGGGGATAGTTTTGTTTTGTCTACCTGCATATTCAGCAGCAGTTCCCTCCAAGACTGTATCTAGAGTGTAGAAACAGATTTCAAATATGAGGTGGAAAAATATACAGTAGAAAATACTAAGCAAATTTAGCTATACATAAAAAAGACACCATTACAATTTATTGAAGGAAAATATAAATGAATATATGAAAAGGAATTTTTAATTATTTTTATTAATAATAGGATTCAGCCTCCCAAATTCAGAGGTCCTTAACGGACATCTACATCTCCAAGAGCAGTTTACTGTAAACAGTTGAAGTAAATAGCAGCTCTAGAGTATGACTTATCTTTTCTCAAGATAGATCAGCAAAAGAAGTCAAATTAATGACTTTCTAGAAACTTCTGTTTTCTGTCTGTAAGGTCAAAAGGGATCTAGCTGCTTAACTCATAGAACCATAGAATCATTAAGGTTGGAAAAGATCTAAGATCATTAGTCCAACCGTCAGCCCATCACCCCTATCCCCAGTAATCCAGGTCCCTAAATGCCACATCTATCTCCAGGGATGGTGACTCCACCACCTTCCTGGGCAGCCCTTTCCAACACATTACCACTATTTCTGAGAAGAATTTTTTCCTAATATCCAACCTGAATTTCTCCTGGTGCAACTTGAGTCCATTACCTTTCATCCAATCACTAATTACTGGTGAGAAGAGGTTGTATAGGGGTACAGTCACCTCCCTGGTCCTTCTGGCTACATTATTTCTGATACAAGCCAAGACGTTGTTGGCCTTCTTGGCCACGTGGGCACACTGCTGACTCATGTTCAGCTAGCTGTCAGCTAACACCCCCAGATCCTTTTCCCCCATGCAGTTTGCAGCTGCTCTGCTCCAAATCTGTAGTGATGCATGGGGTTGTTGTGACCAAAGTGCAGGAGGACCCAACACCTGGTCTTGCTGAACTTCATACAATGGACCTCAGCCCATTGATTCAGCCTATTGAGATGCCCGTGTAGAGCCTTTCTACCCTCATTCAGTTCTCTTGTGGAGAACTCAGCATGTGAGATGAATCTCACTCTGTGACATAAAATTGACATGGAATGCTTTTGGCGTACTCCTTATAATCCTGATCTTTAAAGAACTCTGATTGAAGAGCAGTGAGTTCTTCTGCTCATTGGAGTAGGATTCTTGATTTAACCATGGGATATGAGTAGGATATGTCCTTCAGATGAAAATTTCTGTGAGCCTTCTGAGGCACAAGATACTTTGTTCATTGTTTTACTGCTATCTACCAACTGTATGAAATGTAATGGAAGAACAGTTGCAATTTTAGTCTATACGTTTCAACCTCTTCTGGTGTGCTTTCTGTCAGGCATATTAATTTTGAATGTGACTAAGCATAGTTGGATTGTTTGGGCTTTGTGTATATGCACAGGAGTAACTACTGAAACATTAGGATATTAATCTGCTGTCAGTATGCATGCTGGAACAATAAGGTAGGAACATATCTTTTAAGATGAGCTATATAAAAGTTAGGCCTTTAGTCTGCTAGGCCTTAATGGAGAAAAGCATGCTCTTCTGCCACAGAATAGATGTTTAGTTAGGTGCAATGACTTGCTTTACAAATGCATCCTTCTCTAACCCCCAAAAAAGGTTGTAGGAGTTTCATATCACTCAGTACAGGCTGAGTATTTTACAGCTGCATTTAAATGAGATAAATTAATCTTTCAATGAGAGTTAATGTTCCAATGGATATTTTTTTTTCTGTGTACTTACAACCCCTCAGTTCTCAATACTTGCATGATGGTAGTTCCCAAATTGTGTATTTTGGATTGGAATATAAAGAACTCAGTTAATCTATAACTACCTGAAGGGAGGTTGTAGTGAGCTGGGGGTCAGCCTCTTCTCTCTTATAACTAGTGACAGGACGAGAGGGAATGGCTTCAAGTTGCGCCAGGGGAGATTTAGGCTGGACATTAGGAAATACTACTTTTCTGAAAGAGTGGTCAGACGCTGGAACAGGCTGCCCAGGGAGGTGGTTGAGTCACCGTCCCTGGAGGTGTTCAAGAAACGTTTAGATATAGCGTTGAGAGACCTGGTTTAATGGGGTTATGTTGGTGGTAGGTGGATGGTTGGACTAGGTGATCTTGTAGGTCTTTTCCAACCTAGCTAATTCTATGATTCTATGAATTCTATTGTTACTGTCACTGTTTAAAAACAATCTGTGATTAACAGTAGTATTATTGTTATGCATATCATTGCTATTTTTTACTGTGAAGAATAACAAAAAGTATATAGCAACAACCCCATATCTGACAATTTTAAAGCAAATCCAGGTATTCAAATTGTTAGTGATATTTTTATGGATTTGTACATGTTATGAATGATCAGACATAATAAAAGACACTACTCTTTCTTGGTAAAAGTGTGCTAACCTAAGATATGAAGCAAACAACAGACAAAAAGTATGAGCTTGACTTTGTCTTCATACATTTTATTTCCTTTTTGTTTTTGGCTCTGAAATGATTTCTTTGGGGGAGAGTGGGGGAATGTAATTATTAAATCAGAACATTTATTTAGACATACTAAATATAACAAAAAATATGAGAAGATGCCTTACATGCAGAAACGTTAATTTTCAAATTTAAGTTGGGATTTCTGATTCTTTTTAATATTAAAATAGCAGTATGTCTTCATAATAATATCTTCACAACAGTCATTAGTAAAGGATAATGTTTGTTTTAATGATGACTCTTAACATGTATGCAAAAGCAATAAACTTGCTTTTCTGTAGTTCCAAAGTATTGGGAATGAATTACTAAGTTATATTTTACTTTTAATAGAACAGTTATTCCACAACTGAAACACTCCATACCAGATATCCAATTTCTATAGATAAGTTTTAAGCAGCCAAAAATTGAAGTTTATGATGTAAGTTTTGCTACCTATTTAGTGAAAGAAACATGAACAACATCTTTTAATTTTTTTTTAAAATTTTAATTCACATTTAACATGTGAAATGAACCTCCATATACATGCGGCAAATACAGACTTAGCCACCTCAAGGGTTTGTCATTTTTAGATAAAAAAGAATCAATGTCATTATACAATGTCTCTGTAGAGCATCATAATTATTCTGCATGCATACAATATTTATTTAAAACTTAAAATTAAACTTCAAGAGGTGGTCATTTGAAAGCCGGCAGTCAGTGAACGGATCCTCTCTTCATAAAAAAGAGAATATTTCTTCTAAAAGTTAAGAAGTAGATCAAAACGGTCTTTCCAGTAACTGACACTTTAGTCATACAGATGCTTTTTATGTGTCAGATTTATTAATAAAGAAGGTCCATGGGAACGAACAGAAGAAAATCTTGAGGATGTGACTGTCAGTTTTTGATATGTCAGGTATAATTTTGTAACTGTGATTTTTGGATAGCAGTACACACACAGCATTGTACTGATGTTTGTGTACTTCTTTGTACTTTTCATTTGTGATGACTGAGAAAGAAGATGAGGCGGAGATGTTTTGATACAGGATTGAAACTTGAAACTACAGTCCTTCAATTTGAACAGCATTTCTTTTTCATCTTTCTTTTCATGTTACCTTTTTAACTTCTGCCACTGATGTAAAGAAAAAAGAAAATTTGAAAAGATGCCAGGTGTTGGTTCTTATCTAGGTGAAAGATCACAGGAATGGAGAATAAAATACAGTTTTAGTTTGTCGCAGTGACAGAATTATGAGACAGATCAAATACTTGTCAACAACAAATGTTTGTCCTCCTAAAGCCAACACAGAATAATTTAGACTGTGACATCTCTCCCCATTTCTAGCAGAAAATATGAACATTATTATAATTAGCTGAAAGTGGAATATGGTACTTCTGCTTTTCCATCAATAATAGCATCTGCTTTGGCTACTCTTTGTGTACATTTGTGGTGTTTTTAAGATATCAAAGTGCAGCAAAAAACTGCAACAAAATATCACAGGAAAGAAGAAAAGAAATTGAATGAAAACCTTTTTTTTATTATTATTCACCTTATAGAGCATGTTGCATAAGAAAAGGTAAAAATGTGAAATGTGCGTTTTCCACAAATTTATGTCTGATCTGAATTCCTTTTGTTTTAATTGAAAAAGTGATCATAAACAACCTGGTTACTCCTAGATTCTTTAATACACATTGAAGATACTATTTTAGAATCAGTTAGCAATATTCAGTCTTCTGAAGCTAGGCATCTGCTTAAGGGTCTTATTGTTTCCAGCCATAAACAGAGGCAATGGCCTCCACTGTTGGAATTCTAATGACCTGAAACCTACTCCTTGATCTATAAGCATGCACAGCATGAGAACAGGAATATTTCTTCTCATTGCCCAATAGATTGCTATAATTAATAACTAGATGCCTTGAAATCATTCACTGTAGTGAACTGCTAATTCTATTTATCTCCCTTATGATCTAATTCTTAACATTTTTCAGCACCTTGTGTAGAAATTGCCCCTTTCCTTTCAAGCTTATGAGAATTTCTTTTCTATGAAAGGTGATAAATGCATTTTGGAGTTGATTTTTTTTCAGTTTTTTTGGTACCTAAGGCTCTTCCTGCTTAACCCTTAAACTCTCCCCAGTTCTCCATATGGTGCTGCTTCAAACACATCTACTTTTGTAAACATCAGTCAGAGCCCGGCTGCCCTGTCTACTTAAGAAAAGTCAAAGTTCATTCATTCATTTGTTCCTTCATTCCTTTCTTGTGAGATACAGCAGTCTATTAATTCACTTCAGTCTCCTGACATACAAGGTATTCTGTTTCTATCATCTGTCTCTATCAGCTAAACAGAGATAAACAAACAGGCTATCTTAAACATTTCTTAAAATTGCTACTGCTGTGGTGCCTTAGAATTATGTTTTTAAGGGAGTGCTCCCCTCAAAATAATGAAAATTAAATTTGAATGCAGACAACTATTTCTCCAGAATCCCTCTATATGAAAACTGTGGCAATGATGACAGTATTATCAGTGGAAGTGACTCAGGGGAGCATGAAGAGCTCCCACACAGCCTACAGAACTGATACGAAGGATATCAAATCATGCGATTGAGCAGCACTTAGGAATTTGTGACACTTATCACTTGCAGAGGAAGCCACTCAGCAATCACACATGTGCAGTCTTTCCCTGTAGGCTCAGCCTTCCTAGCTCTCCTCCAGAGCTGTGGGAGAGCTTGCTGTTCACCAGGGAAATCCTCTGGGTTGGCTGCTCTTTTCCGTGCCTCCTGAAGGAAACGCGGCCAATCAAAGCTGCTCCATGCTTTATGCTCTTCCTATGATGAGAGCTCTTATTTGTTCTTGAATGCCTGCTAGCACATTTTCCCATTTTTAGGAGCCTAAATGCCTTTTCCAGTTTAGCCTTGACTCCTTTTCAAGATTATTTACAATCTTTGGCTGGGCTGTAGTTGAGTGAGTAAGAAATGCCCGTTTTGTGTCGTCACATGCAAAATGGGATTCTTTTGGCTTTGGGGGAAGCAAAGTCCTGTCAGCTCTGGCTCTCTGCTTGCTCCCTCTTCCTTCAGCTACTTTAAAATTTTCCTGGCTAGCTGAGATAGGCTTCCCAGCCTGCTGAGGAGGGAAAGCTTGAGGCTAGAGGCATACCCATCCTGGCGCTTGGTGCAGGGACATACAGGGATCTGTCAGAAGAAATAAAACCTGGAGGATCCTGTTGTAATTTCATTCACTGAGGGTAATTGGTACCATTTCCTCTTCCTCTGATACAAGAAGGGCTTGCACAACACATCTCAAAGAGCACCTGTTAACACGTACAAATGTTTAGAGCAACAAGAAGACAGCTGAAGGGGAAAGAAAACTCTACAAAGATCCAACTCCCATTGACCAGTAGGGTATGTTAGGTACTCAGCAGAAGTTTTTGTCTCTGAACGTCTCCCATAGGAATAAACAGAACTCCAGATGAGAAAAACAAAGAAAACACTAAGCCAAAGTAACGATAAAGATATTGGAACAATTTTCAAACTATCTTAACTGTTTTAGGAAGTATTAATTTCTTCCTCTTTCTTATTTTGATGTCTTGAATAAAGCTAGCACTGCTTGCTCTAATTCTAACATCTCTAGACTATATAGGGGTGTGTGGCAGATCTGTGTGTATGTGTATGTCTGTGTGTCTGTGAAGTTGCAGCCTTCTTGGCAGCCGTCTTCCTGACATCCCTGCCAGTCAGCAGCTGCATACCAGCCAGCCCTTTTTTGTGCCAATCTGGTGGTGAGTGGTGCAGAAACATTTTAATTAATGTTGAACTTCTTAAAGTTGAAGTGAAAACAATTACAGCTCAATTTTGCTTTGCCTCCTCACTTTCATCACTTACATTCTCTCTTCCTCCTCCTTCTCCATTAGAGGGCTTCATTTCACAGACTGTGAATTATAATCTAATTATTATATTTTAAAAAGGCAGGCAAGGCATTGTTTCTTCACCCTTCAGTTAAAAAGCTCTGAAATGACAAAGGAAAAGCTCTTTCCTTCTTGAGTGCCAGGAGCATAGAGTCACTCCCAACATAGACATCTCATTCCTCCCCATCTGTGATTTTTATTATTATTATTTTTTTTAACGGAAGGGATCACATCTTTCCCTTAACAACTGTTTGCACACCAGACTCAAAAAAAGTTCACAGCGTACATCACATGTACATTGGATATGTAAGTGAAGTGATCTGTAGCACAGCTAATTAGACCTAAATTCTTGATTTACTATTTATAAAACAAAATTGATTATTACTTCATCAACAACATTTAAAGCATCATTAAGAGAGGTCTGCTCCAGCAGCCTCAGGTTAAATTTTTTAACAAGCACTTTAGTTGCTAATCTGTGTTATTGCCAACATATGTAAACTTCCTAATGCTAATTGCATTCAGCTGTGAATCAAACAATGTCTAATTCTCTTCAGGATTAATTATGCACATGTGCTGCCTGCATTCCTAAACATGGTTCTCATAAATAATAAGAGATATATCTAGGCAGATGGGATTTTTCCAACTAAATGATCTGTTTATCATGAATAAAACAATTGACATATACTAGACTTCTAATGCAAAGTCACCACAACATTCCCATGTTTTTTAATCATAAATAATTGCTACGACAGTTGTTTGTGTGAGCATGTTTTTGTACAGCCAGGCACAAAAAAGTGTGTCCTTCAGTAAGTACTGTTACCTTTGTGTGCACGTCTTTTCTTTCTTCCTTTTTTATCTTTTTTTGTTGTTTGAAGGTGTGGTGGTTTATATCATGTATTTGATGAATGAACTAACAGTCTCCACTAAATGCACAAGTTTCATAAGCCCTGGGGAAATTTGTTTTAAGTAGAGTGCAAGAAAAATGGCTAAAGTGCATTCTGCTTGCTTCAGGAAGAAGCAGTGAGTTTATGGCATGTAGACTCAATGCTGGCAGTAACTTCATATATATATATATTAGTCTAAAAGGGCTGATAATTAAAAGAGTTGGTAAAATCAACTGGAAAAATAGCTTGCAATGCTGAGGACATGACAAGTAAAAATTCTACTTTTTAAATAAATTGCTTTTAACAATGAAAGAAGGAATTTGCTCCTAAAAGGAAACTGAAATAAAAGTTTTCTAATCTAGTTTTATTAATGGAGATGTCCAGAGGATAAATTCCAACTCCAGTGAGCAAATCCATAGCATCTCTCTTTTTATATGACACAAACATTTTGATTTCTGCAGGAAAAGACTTATACGGAAAATGCATCAGAAAATCAGCAAGAAATTGATACTTGCAGAAGCTTACAAAATTATAGCTTAATCACATTTTCTACTATCTCCAGTGTTATTTTCAAATGTTTTAATTTTCCCTGGTTGCCTAGGTTGACTATAATTTTGGACTGTGTCAGTATAATTTCTTTCCTTTATTTTTTTCTAAAACAAAAATTGGAATAGCATGGCATTTAAGAAACGTGATAGACTAATATCCTAGGTGTCTGAAATCTTTCAGCTTCAGAGTAGATGGAACACACTTAACCTCTGGCAACATGCCCTTAAACTTATTTTCCAGGTGCCAAGTGTTGATGTGAGAAAGTAGCTGAGCACCTGTATCTCATTCAGTTACTCATTTCTCAGCTGAGTTGACCAAGAGAGGTTATCAATTGGTTTAATGGTTTTTATAATAAGGACATCTGTCCACTAGTCACTATAACAAGACCATCAGCTAATTTCATTAGGCCATCAAAAACCCAATTGGTTATCAGTAGTGACCTTTGCTGAATTTCAGCTGGTGACATAGAGATGAAGAGCTCTGCTTCGCATTACTTGCCTGTGAGTCAGCCTGCCTCCTAGCTCACTTTGGGCAAGATAAAATTTGATGAAGCTTTCCTGATCTGTTTTAAAGCAAAATTCTGATGTGACAAAACCAGGATGATCTGGAAGAGAGATTTTAAATGGCTTGAACAGCTTTATTACAAAAAGAGACATTTTTCTTGTTCCTTGAAATCAGATCATTTGTGATAACAGTATATAGCTGAAAGAAAAAAGATAACTGAAGAGGTGAGGAAAATAAGACATTTGCAAAAAATATACATTTGACAGTGCAGGGTGCTGTACTAGAGTGTGATAGACAGGAGTACAATTTTCAGAGATTTTTTTTTTATTTACCTGTTTGGTTTTTTGTTTGGTTGTTTTTTGCTATGGTTTTTTTTTGTTGTTGTTTTGTTTTTTAGAAAGCCTAAAAGGTATCCCTGCTTAAGTCAGCTGAAAACAGCTCACATTTTCATTCACA
The DNA here is from genome assembly GCF_002078875.1 of Numida meleagris. NCBI lineage: Eukaryota > Metazoa > Chordata > Aves > Galliformes > Numididae > Numida > Numida meleagris. Next base: position 25,842,797 of record NC_034409.1, on the reverse strand, counting down.
GAAGAACAATGTATTTCTAGAACTCGTGTTTACACAGGATTTGTGTGTTCAAGCTAAGATAGTTTTACTGTTATTTCTGAAACGTTACAGGAGACAAGAATGAACTAAATTGTCATATTTAGCCACTTCCCCTGTGAAAGAATCAGACAGGATATCTGGAAGGTATTGGACATTTGGAGACACAGTTATTTCAGCTGATCACCACTGGGTTGTTTCACAGCCTGCTGTTCCTCCTGCTTCTCCAAAGCATATACTCATGTTGGATGGGAAAATTTGGCCCCTAACAACATGAGTGACATCCTTTCACTGCACACCAGTTGTGTATAGAGAAGAGGAAAACTAGAATGTCAGGAGAGAAAAAACATCACCTTATTTACCTGTCAGTACTCGGACCTGCATATCTTTCCATCTCAATTCCATCATGAAGACCAAATTTGAAATTAACTGCTACATAAAAATAGAGTTACTGACAAGTGGCTCCAAATAAATTAATTCAAAACATCAACGAAAAGGATCACTGACATTTCTGCTAGTTTCACTTGCCCACAGCCCACAAAGTGAATCATTCTGGGTATTGCTGTTTCTTCTGTAGCCTGGAGTATAACTGTTTACGGGTTGGAAAGAGGATTATTTAGATCATGCAGTCACCTTGGAGAATGCAAACCAGGTTCCTTTACGATGGAACTAAACTGGGATATATTCCCCCAAAGCACTGTGAAAATACACCAACTGCAAAAAGAAACAGAGCTCATGGGCAACACAAGGACCAATCTAAATTGAACTCCCCTTGAAATGTGTACACTGGGGACAATGGATCTTAAACACCATTTGTTTTGTTTTGCGGATCTACTGCTTAGCTACACTACTAGACCCTACACAACCCTGAAGACCATAAAGTTTACTCATTGAATGCTGAAATCCTCTGAAAGTCGAAGTGTAAGAATGACAAAAGCAGTTCACAGACACTGCAGTTCTGCCCTGCGTAGATAAATGCACTATGTCTCAAAGATACTTCAACAGATTCTTTTGAAAATCGATAGCATCATAGGAGAAAAAGATCTGGCTGTTTTTTGTTTGAAAGAAACTTTAGAAGATGGTTTCATTTTTATTTTAACTCAGGAAATTGTCAGGTGAGCATAAGCAAGGGAGAAAGTACTGTATAAAATTAAACTTGAGAAGGGTACTCTTAGATGGCGCCTATGCTGCTGAACAAAACAGGCCATGGGAGGCAGCACAACCTCTGGATGGCTGGGCAGGAATCCTGTTTGGCCACCTTGGGGTCATGCTCCCTGTGGCTGCCTGGGAAAAGGCCTGGCCATGTCCATAGCGATGTGGTGAAAAAGCACCAGGATGGGCCCTCTCCTTCTTCCACAGACCTCCACCCCCACTACACTCCTACGTGTCTTCATGCTGCACTCAGTGCATAGCAGTGAATGGGCTGCATCACACTCCACAAAAGGCTTCAGATGATCCAAGCTAAAAACCATTCAAAAATATTTTAGTTATATTTTAGGACCATAAGAGCAACAACTGAAACCTGGTTGATATGCAGGCCATTTTCACCTTCACTGTGATTCCACTTGCAGTTTTTCCCATGGTTTGCTTTAGTCCAAACATCCATTGCATTAACAAATGTAAAGCTGTAAATGAGCTCAAACTAAGAAAAATAGAATTTCTAGTCTTTTCTGTTTTACTTAATGGCTCTAGAAAGGCATTTTAACATTCTAGTGGCTCCATTTCACTGTTATTGTCATCAGTTATTAATATACTATTGCCTGGTGTATTCTTTATATCCTCATTGATGATTAAAACATAAGATATCTAAAGAGTTATCTCTGTACTGAATGGGAGGGACTTGAATTAATTTGGGAAAATGTTTCCTAAGCAAATGAGGAGTGGAGAACATCTGTTTCTCCATTTTGTTTTCCTCTTCTCATTACCAAACGTTTTGTAGAACTTAGTGGGGAGATGAAAGCTGGGGAATTTTCACCAAGTTACTCCATTTATGCAGCGTTGGCATTTTTCAGTTATGAGCATGAGATAAAACACTGTAATATGCCCCTTGGTTGCAACTTTAACCTTCAGTAATTTTGTTAGTGTGACACAAATATTTTGTTTACTTTTCTGTCAAAACGAAAGCACTTTGCACAGAGCCTTCCTTCTCACTGCAAAATCAGTATCAGAGTCCTCAGCTGTTTTTGAATAAAATCAGAACACCATTCAAGGCATTTTCCATAGGTTCTTCTTATGTTGCCCTATTTTTTTAAATATGAAATGAAAGAAAAAATTAAAGAGGTGTTTTGAATTAATTTTCTATGTTTTATTGATTAATGATTTACCGTTTTCAGCTTAGGAGAAATTTTCTCATGTTCACACACACAAAACGTTTACTGACACACATGGAGCAAATGATTCAAGTACCTATTTTAATGCAGCTTTATAATTAGTGGACAGGACGGTGTATTTTGTGGGAATGCCTTCTGATCTCAAGCTAAAATTTGGTATGTTTATGTGAAGGTCTTACCAGACTGTGAATCTAACAGTACATCTATGCTTTACCCATTTAAACACCAAATAAAAGCTTGTTTTAGAATGTTATTATATGTAAGAGATTAGTAGCTTTTGAGAAGGAATACAACATATCTGCCACCCATCACACTCTGGCCTGCTCTGCATACATACTGAAGCACACTACATTTGCAAGTCCTCAATGACATTCTCTCAATTGCTTCTGTGAAACTGTTTGGATGATACACCTAAACTGATTAGGTCGCCATTATGGACATTAACATTCTTGAGTGTTTGAAAAGGGCAATAGCAGGGCCCCTCTGGATGCTAATGACAAAAGGCATGTTCTGAAGGATAATGTTGCTTGTAATTCTTTTTTCCTTTTTCTTTCTTTCTTTTTTTTTTTTTGTACAGCTGTGTTGTTTTTAACAATTAATTTTCCATCCAATAAAGCTTACAATTCTTTTATGGATTATGTTTAATAGTTTACTGATCAGCCAAAGAAAGCAAATATATATGTAATTTTGAGGGTGGAGAGGTAAGGATGAAAGGAAAGTGCTGTAATATCACTTCAGAGGGCAGAGGACCTTTGTTTTTCAGCACCTCCTCCCCTCCTTTATTTAATTGAAATTTTGTTTAAAAATCTCATGATTTTTTGTTTATTTGTTTCTGAGAACTGAACAGAAAATTTAGTGTCATGGCTGGGAAGGAAATGACAAGTTAGGTGGGAAGCCCAGAAGAAAAAGCATCTTTGTATTCCAACCTTAAGGTACAGGGCAGAAACCTAACACACACGCAAGGAAGGCCAGGGTGTCAGGGATTTAAAATCAAGAGGTGGGGAGACAGGATTAGGAGCAAGCTGTGCAGATTATTTGGGGACAGATACTTGGGCAAGTTTGATCAGAAAATGAACCAAGAAGTACGGATTAGCAGAATAGGGCTCAGAAGTAATCTGCAAGTTGCCAAGAGCCTTTCCTGTAGTCCCAAGTCTGGTCAGAGACTTTACTTGGAGCAGGATCCAAAGAAAGATACTGCCTCCAAGGTAGCCACCTTAATCCACTTTATAACCAGCTGGGTAAAACACACACCTGATGCGTGCAATTCATCTCTTCCTAAAGCAGATATTTAAAGCAAGACTGATGAATTGCACCCTAGAAGTGTCGATTTCTCTACATTAATTATGAAGGGGGCCTATAGTAACTAGTTGAAATATATGCTTTTTCTATAAATATCTAGTTTTGGACAAGATAAGTCCTGCAGCCTCAGGTGTCAGTCTGCTGTATCACAGCTCTGCCCTATTCAGTTAAGGCCCTAATCCATCAGGCAATTAAATATGTACATAGTTTTTGAGAATTAATGTGATTAAATGTTCTGAGGGATTGTAGGGAAGCTGCAGATGTGTAAATGCTTCAATATGTGAAATGCAGATCTCGAAGTAACTTCTTATTTTGTATTCCAGAAGTCTGCCAACAGTTTTGTAAAATTCTCCGTCTCATCTGTACTTCTTCAATCTGCATCCTTTCCCTAATGGCATATACCATCTCTGCTATCAATACACAAGTGTGCAAGCGCACGCTCAGCTTTCTAGTAGCGATTCAGTAACATTCAATCACCCAGATGTCTGCAAATGTCTTCACCAGGAACCTGGAAGAGAAGCCAAAGGAAATTTACCTCTGAATTTCAGTGATATTCAGGTGAATTTCATGATCTTTACTTGTTATATCAGAAATAAGTAAAGTACTTTAATCAGTGTTAGAGTGCACAAAATCTGCTGCTATAGCAGCTCATAATGGGAGCTCATTATCATCTAGAATAGCTGTCTCCTGGAAGGAGTGAACAAATAAACTGGGTTGAAAATATGAAGTGAAAATATTTCTGTTGTAGAACATTATGCATATAATTCATCAAATTTTCTTAGTCGGTTGTGTCATCCACCATGACTTAAGTAAGGATTTTGATATGTCTCCCATTCTTCTAACACAGTTGAGATGTTACAGAATAGATGCATAGACTACAGGCTCAATGAAATCCTGGGTAGGTCACTTGTCAGAGCGTGTAGATTCACCATCCACACTTTACCTTGGCTGAATGGCTACAAGTGAAGTTTTTAAGGGGTCTGTCCTGGGACTGATCGTATTTAACATTTCATTAAGAACTTGGAGAAGAGTTAAGATACACTCATCATGTTTGTATACAACACTGTCTGGGAGTTCAATAAGATAGTCTTGATGGCAGGGCTGCCATTCAGATGGACCTGGCAAGCTAGATGAAACAAGGAACTTTGTGAAATTCAACAAGGACAAATGCAAAGACTTTCATCTTGGACAGGCAAAACCCTGCACCAGTGCTGGTTGGGTACTGACTGGCTGGATAGCAACCCTGTTGGAAAGCCTCTGGGAATCCTTGGTGGACAGCAAGCTAAACATGAATTACACCTGGATAACAGTGATGATGGTTAACAGTGTACTAGCCTGTAAAAATAGAATTGATTCAGCCACTAGATCAAAGGAAGAGCATAATCAGCCTGGTGCTCATTAGATCACTTTTGGAGAGCTTCATCCAGTTTTAAGTCCTTCAGGACAGTAAAGAGATTGATTAACTGGAGTGAGTTCAGCAAATAGCCACCAAAATTGATGGAGGATAGAGCATTCTTCCTGTGAGGAGAGAAAGAGGGCTTGTTTAGCTTGATTGGGAACATTAGGGACCACCGGCAGCACAGAACCAGGATATTTACTGACTTGTACAGTGAGAAGATGAAAGAGTTACAAAAAATTGAAGCATGAGAGTTTCTGACATGATACAATGGTAATACTTTTATTACGAGGACAGTGGAGCACTGAAGTAGTATGGCACAAGAGACTGCAATACCTGTAACCTTGGAGGCTTTCAAGACTGGATGAAGCCCTGATCAGCTCAGCCTGAATTCAGTGTTGACCCTGCAATATTTGGGGGCAGTGGGGGGTGGGGCTGGGCAGGGGAATAGAGACCTGGCATCTCTTCCAAGCTGAACAATTCTGTGATAGGTGAAGGTAACTCATCTGTGACAATGGTGACTATGGGCCGAAGGAAACAATCATCCAACAGGAGGAACTAGGTGCAATATTGTGATTGGGACACGATGTAGCCCTTTAGCAGATTATGAAGATGTAACCTAGAGTTCATGGGACACAGAATACATCTGCACAAGCCTAGAAGTGAATCTGACTGGCTTGAATTGCAGTATCAAAACAAAAGAGCAAATTTCTCCTTAGAGACAGATCACCATGATTTTTTTCCATTTTTGATATTTCAGGGGCTCAGGTGAAACTGTTCTTACCTATTTTAATACTGTTACTACCGATTTTGTTATACATGATAGATGCACCTCTTAAGGTATCTTTTAATATTTTATTAATTGTTTAGCTTAAGTAAAAGGCATAGCATTGAATGCTGTTTTTAACTTGGCTCTATTGGACTATTGGTCTCTGTGAAAACTTTACTGAAAAACGTAAAAACACAATTTAACTAGTGCTGTGAGTAAAGAAAACAATAAATCATAATTTCACACTCTGTAAATATGTTTTTCTTGGCCATCAAAATTATACACACCCCCGGCAACATAGTATGTCATGGTAACGTAATAAACATACATATTGCTTTGAAGTTTTAATATTCTTTTTGAGGTATACAGCACCTTTTAAAATTTTATTTATAACTGGAATATAGCATACAAACAATATAAAGCTTTCAAAGCTGGACTCAGTGTATGTATTAAAAAGCACTCATAATTAAACATTTCACTATCCATTTGAGGTGATCTGCTATTTGGCAGTTTTGGGGTGGAAAGATTCCTGTTCAATTCACAGAACATTTTCAGCTATACTGGTCCTAGTATGTAGCAACAGTTTTATATAGACACTGACACATAATACATATGGAAATACTGGAATGGTGTACCATGAAAATTAATATTCTGCTTTTTCCCTGTAGAGATCTTGAATGAGACACTTTATATTATTTTTACAGAAACTTGATATGAACCTATATATATATTAAATATCACATTCGCTTTATTTGCAGTATGTTTTAGCACAATGCCAACATCTTCCACACAATGCAATATTTATTTTATGTGAAGTGTAATTTTGATAATTTAAATTTTTAGTGTGTATTTAAAATATCCATACCGCACAAGATCTTATTACAGCAATATATGTAGAATAGCGTAACTTTTTTTTTCATAAAAAAAATATAATCTCAGTAAACTCCTGACAAGATTGCCAGCTTGAAATCAATTTTGTATTAGGCATTTTGTTGCCTAAATATATTAAAAGGGATTTAAAAGTCTTCTGTACAGGCTTAGTTTTGTTTCCAGTGAAAGGGATAGTAAGAATTTGACGCAGCTGTATTGCTTATGCTTGCAAAGGCATGAGTAAGTAAACATTAATTTCTACTGGTTTCATTACAGTAGCACATCAGGGTCAATCCTGAAACCAGTCCTCCTTCTGATGGCCTCTGCTGAAGAATTTGGGAAGAATTTCTCCAAATAACATTGTTTACGGCACTGTCTTACACCTTAGGATTCAGTGCTGTCTGTGCCACAACACTGGGAACACATCATAGTACTTTTGGAAAGGTAGAATATATTTTCTTTCCTGCTAGCTTTTTAAAGCTGTGAAATACAGGTTCTCACACTTGTATATGCAACAGAAACAAACAACAGCATCTCAGGCTGCTAGAAGCTTCTATTTACAATGGCTAAATAACTAAGGTAATGAAATCAGCAGTACTACAGGAGTAGAAACAATATAATGAAAATTAAGAAATGTTGTTAGCTGATTTTAATGGCTTTTTGAAGCTATCCAGACTTTTGGAATATAATTTTTTTTTGCTTGGGAAATTAAAAAATACACACGGAATCCTTTAATCATTTGATTCATAGGACAGACAGTATTTTTTTATTCTTTATACCCTGTACCTAGCAGAGTGGCTTCTATGTGCCAGGGTAAAAGAATGATCATCACCATCAATAATAACAACAATAACTATTGAATTACTTTTTCTTTCTTCTTCTTCTTCTTATTCTTTTTTTCTACATTTATATAATTTAGCTATTATCACCTGGCTGTTTGGTCTGTGCATACGATTATATATAATTTTCTCTTTTTACACACTAGTACATAATTGTGGTAACTTTGTGTAGACAAGATTTCTCTCAACTCTCTAACTGCTTCATAAAAGCTCTTTTACACTCAACATTTCACAAAACAGTTACTATGTTATGACAGTTTTCTAAAAATAAAAATAGTTCAATTCTAGGTAAAATTTCAGCTTCCTCCATTATTGCATGCTCTATCATCTTCCCTCTCTATCAGTCTCTGGAATGACAAACTTCAGTTCTTTTTCCTGACTGCACTTCCAACATCTCTCAACAAGTCCTAAAGGGCACAGTCAGGTGTTCTTTCACCACTGCTTCCTGGGTTGTTGTTTTTGTCACCACCACTACTGAAAAAACCTTTGGAAAATGATTATACAGCCAAAGTTTAGAAGTGATTAGGATTTCAAAGAAATCACACCCAGAAGGGTGGCCATGAGGAAATGAGAAATGGAGATTGGTTGGCCAAGTTTGTCATTTTAGATTTGTAGAGTCGAAGCTTATACTCTTGCTACTCCTGGATAAGCTACAGAAGGTACTACAAAGAAGAAATTTACTCCCCTCTGTCAAAAAGAGGCTATGTCCAAGCTTCCTTCTCCTGTCAGTAGCCTCTTTGTTGGAAGAAGATTCCATCAGAGGAAGTTGAAAGGAAATGTAGTTTTCTCAGTACCATATTTAACTTCCTTGTGAAAAAAAAGACACTGGTATAATTTTTGATCCCTTTCTTCCTGGCAGCAGCCTACATACTCATTGCCTTTTTTTTTGGCAAAAGAATGATGCTGCAGCAACAAAAAAAAATGCTCGATGTTTGTTCAGTACTTTAAAGATGCACTGATAAGTGTTCTTTCATTCTTGAAAATGAAAGGAAATAATGAAAAAGGTGTTGACACTGGTTGTGTGTTTGAATATCACACATATTTGAAAATTCAAGTACTTAAAAGATGTATTTTTAGAATCTAGTGCTTGATCTTTTCCTGAAGTTTGAGGAATTCCCACATTCTTGTTGTTTCTCTAAAGTTGCTTTTCTCATGCTTTTTCCTTTCAATTTAATATGCTGTGTTCTTTTCCAGTGCAACATCAAACACATTTTCTATGTTGCCCTAAACATGAAAGTCATAACTTCTCATTTAGTAAGGTAAATTCTGCAGTTTTGTTTCCATTTTGTTTTGTTTCCCAATTATCTTTGGTAGCAAGTTTGGGAAATTTCAGCATAAATCCAAGTAGTCCTGTTCTTAATTATGTGTCTGGTATGTCTGATTTGTAGTTTCAAAGACAACTTCAAAATGGACATCATGCAGTGTAGATTACTCTCTCTTTACTTTGTGTGCTGTTGTCATCCAGGAAGAGAAAAACTGCCAAAGTAGGGGAACGTGGGAATTTCATTTGCAAGATTTCCTTTTTCATCACAGCTCCGGCGTCACTGACCTGTGCTACATTCCCTGTCTAGCAGCGTTATTGCTGACTCCTTTAAACAAATGAGAATTTCAGACAGAAGTAAAACATTTCCATACTATCAGCAGACAAAACAATATCTTTGTATTAAATTCTATGCTTATTTTTGAATTTGTGAGGGTTTTTATTGTTGTTGTTATTTTTTTAATTTCCTAGAAGATGTATTTACTTTAGAACTGTTATATTAATCCCAATTCTGAACCCCTTAACTCATTTGTAATTTGAAAATATCATCTCGAGTTAATTAAATTTTAGTTTGAGTTCTTTGGAAATAAACTTCTTGTTATTGATGATGTCATTAGTGCCAGGAGATATGCATTTCCTGTGAAGAGCTGTAATAACCCACTGGGATTTTCTCTTTTTTTACAGTCCCTGAATGATAAATTAATAATTCAGATAATTTGTTTATAAACTAGGCTGTAGGGGGACATTGCTGAACACTACAAATAAGTTTTTGATGTAGTTATAAAATTATTTCCTATGCTATTTATCATTTCTTAAACCAGACACTGTTGATGAATATTCAACATCTGTACAAAGCACAGGAAAACCTTTTTAATCAGCACTAATACTGAAGCGTGAATTTTCTAATCAACATAACTGGTGTGTGGTGTGGGAACCTATAGGGCTGCTGAATTTTTCAGATTAAGGAGTGTTAATGGATAGAAGAAGGACAAGCGATGGCAGCCAGGCAAAGCTCTCATTCTTGTTTTAGTACTTCCCTGGTTTCCAGGAATGATATCAAGCCAGGGGAAAAGGAATTGGCTTGTAGGGCATAGGCTATTATCCAATACAGCCTAGATCTCTTCCAATACCTTATATTAGTCTCTGTTTCATTGTTTGTTGACCCAAACCAACCAGCCTTTTTATGATCTGTGGATTTGCAGATTAAGAAAATGATACTTAGTGTGGAGCAGCTCTGTGAATTTAAATGCGTGACCCAACAATGAAACCCAAGTTGTTCACATTTCTCTTGAATTACACCTCAGTCACCCGTGCTTGTTTTCATGGACCATAATTATACAATTAGATTTGATGTAATTTCACACTGCGTTTTCTCTGTTACAAACAAGTGCTGAATTTGTCAGGCTACAAAGTAGCTGGTGCACACAGAATGCTGAAGAAGATGTGGGGAACTTCTTTGTCATTGTTTCACTTGAGTTAAACAAATGGTACTAAAGAATGGTCTTTCCTCTGTCTTTTTTTTTTTTTTTTTTTTTTTTGCTTAAAAACCTAGGCACTTCATTCTTTCTAAATCTCTGTGCCCTTCAGATCCAGGTTCTTCCTTATACAAAAACAGTGACCAGAGCAGCAGCGTAGAAATTACTGCACTACACATTAAGCTGTCTGCCCCAACTCTTCTCTGGGGACTCTCTCTTCCATGTTGGGGATGTGGATTGGAAGACTCTCCATACTGTGATTGCTGTTTTCACAGTCTGACAAACTGAAGCACGTGTGTCTGTGCTGATGTTGGTCTCTAGGTTGAAGCACAAACACACTACTCCTGCAGCCACTGCTGGCAGTGAGGAAACAGACTGCAAGAGGGGACTGGAGCAAAGCAGGAAGAAGTGAGACATTCCTTTTCTTGATCTGGTCTACCAGAAACCTTAGAAAACTATGTATTACAAACAATGTGGCCAACTTGCTAGCTGAGCCTGTATTAATACCTCTCATACACCTAACACCTAACAATATATTGTGGCCATCATAACATGATCTGTTTTTTTTTTTTATTTTTGTATTTTTTTTAATGCTAGGACAAAAGATATATCTTCTGGAGCACCGTAAACTACACCTTATGAAAGCCATTCTGAGTTTAGGCCAAGGCATGACTCAATTAAAGTCACACTTACTTACACCTGTAGTGAATTTGATACTGGATGTATGCATCGACTTGTACTAAATATGTTGTCTGAAATGATTAAGCACCAACCCCATCTATAGCAAACCTCTGAAACCTCTTCAAGTTAGGTGATTTATGATAATTTTCATTGCAGTTGTTATTTTCTGTGCTTGTCTGTAGTGTCTGCAATACACTTTCAGAATACTTCTGGTTAATCTGTCTCCATAAAAGCATAAAACCAATGCTGCTTTGACCACAGCTTGCTTAGAAATAGCTGCAAAAGCTTCATACTAGCTAGTGGAAGGACAGTTTCATCAGAAAAGAGCTGAATGTGAGCTGCAGAAGTTGCTGGAGATGCAAATTAAACGCTCAGATAGTTAAAGCAAGTTCCATGTGGTAATGGTTATCTGTTGACACATCCACTTGAACAGATTTTAAGTTAACACTGGTGCCACCTCAAGAATAGCAGTCAGTGCAGTGTCAGCAGTGTAGACATCCCATGAGGCAAGCAAATAAATTCATGGCTAACGAGGCTAACTCTTAGCAAATTCATATTGTATTTTATCAGTGCTGTACATATGATTCCAGAATCTCATGTTGTTTCATACACTTATTTGGTTATTTTGTGAAAAGAAAACACCTAATCATGTCGAAATATTGCACAGCTTTTACATAATCATGTTAACTGCTCTAAAGCGACTACATTACAATATCACTTTGAAGGTAAGGCAATTTAAGAATGGTCTATAAAGTGCAGGCACTTTTGCCCATGCTAATGCTACCTCATATAGAAATACATGCTATTTTAGTTGGGAAACATATTTTCTAATGAAGTCAGAAACATCAAGGCAAATTAGAAAGACATGTTAAATTATCCCTTAATCAGTTGTTTAATATAATCTACTTCATTCATAAGTATGAAAAAATAACAGCAGGAGAAATAGAACTGCTAATCCAAATTCAAAACCTCTTTCAGATATTCTCGAAGTATCTGAAGACGTACAAAGTTGGTCTATCTTCAGCACTGCTTATCCAGCCTGCAGAAGGAGATGAAGTACAGATACTAGAATGGTACAACATATTAGCAATAGAAGGATTTGGTACAGGAAGTGTTTGGCTTTGATGAAGGTATTTTTGGTTAAGCAGAAGATATGAAAAAAAATGCAGTTGTAGAATGATCTTATTGTTTGTATTTTTGAAGAGTTTAATGCAAAGACTAGACCAACTCACGATTAAGATCAGTTGAGACATCTGATTTTCTCAAACAGCCAGGCTAGAGTACCCAATCATACAACTGTTCTTTGCCTATACCAACAGTGGAAGACGATTTAATGTGTTTGATTTTGCTATTGGAGTGAAATAACAATGCACATACATACCATCAATAATTGTGGCACTAACCAGTGTAGCAAAAGAGTGGAAGTCCCATTTATGATTCAAATGAGTTGCTGCTTCGACTGTGTGCAAATGATGAGATATAGTTTTCCTATTCAGGTTTTTTGTTTGTTTTTGTTTCATTTCATGCTTTTTGTTTGTTTTCTGGGGCTGGTTTGATGGGCTGAGGCCAATTGTATAAACTTCAACAACACCAGGTGTTGGGTCCTGCACTTTGGTCACAACAACCCAATGCACTGCTGCAGACTTGGGGCAGAGTGGCTGGAAAGCTGTGCAAAAGAAATGGATCAGGGGGTGTTTGTGGACAACTGGCTGAACATGAGCCAGCAGTGTGCCCAGGTGGCCAAGAAGGCAAATGGCATCCTGTCTTGTATCAGAAATAGCGTTGCCAGCAGGAGCAGAGAGGTGATCGTCCCTCTGTACTCAGCACTGGTGAGGCCACACCTTGAGTCCTGTTCAGAACTCACTAACATAAAGACATTGAGGCCCTGGAGGGAATCCATAGAATGGCAGCAAAGCTGTGAAGGGTCTGGAACACAAGTCTTATAGGGAGCAACTGAGGGAACTGGGATTGTTCAGTCAGGAGAAGAGGAGGCTCAGCGGAGACCTATCACTCTCTACAACTCCCTGAAAGGAGGTTGTGGTGAAGTGGGGGTCAGCCTTTTCTAGGTGAGAAGGACAGGATGCCAGGTAACAACCTCAAGTTGTGCCAGGGGAGGTTCAAGTTGGAAATTAGGAAAAATTTCTTCTCAGAAGGAGTGGTGAGGCATTGGAACAGGCTGCCCAGGGAGGTGGTGGAGTCACTGTCCCTGGAGGTGTTCAAGTAATGTGTAGATGTGACACTTATGGACATGGTTAGTGGACATAGTGGTGATGTATTGATGGTTGGACTAGATGATCTTAGAGGTTTTTTCCAACCTTAATGATTCTATGATTCAATGAATGACCATGTTCTTTTGCTTGGCAAGTTGCAAAAAATATCCTGAATATAATCTAGGAGAGAAGTCGTATTATCTTCCCAAATAAGAGACAGGGAAATGTTCCTTTTTCATCCCTCAGAAAATGGAAGAAAATTTGTTGTGGCAATGTCCTAACATAACAGTTCTTTATTAACAGGCATGTTTAGCAGTTCCAGCTACCAGAAAATCATGGAGTAATTAAAAGTGGTAAATGAACAGTACACATTCCTGAGGTAGTACAGTCCAACTGGGTTTGCTGGAGGTGTGCAGGGCAGCAGGATGTGTGTGCTTAAGGCCACTTGCTGTGCCAGGATAGGTGCTATGCCTGCACTGGTTATAGAGCCCAGAGACATAAAACCTGGATGAAGCTGTATGAAAGCTTTCTGCTTTGATCTCTCAAATCTGCTGGGGCAGACTTAAGTATGGAATCTGGATGGTTCAATGGTGGAATATCCACTTATGTTTGTGCAATTCACCTTTGTGATCATGTGATCTAATTCTTCAGTTGATCACATTATCTTTTATTTTTTATTTATTACATTTTACTAGCTGTTATGCTTGAAAAGTAATGGAAATTACCAGACAAAAAAGAATTATTTAGCTGAGAGGATATGCCAATGAATTTAGAATTAAAATATAATCAAATCTTATAAACCACAAAAAATACTTATGACCATCTCTATTAATGTAGTTTTGCTGAATGCAGATGTTAAGGCTTCTACAATCTCTTTCTGTTTTTCTTTCATCTGGGAACTGGAAGCACAGGATCCCCCTTGTTTTGTATCCAAGCAAACATCTTCCATCTTCCAGACATTCGTAAGAATAGACACATGTATGATAATAGTCCAATCAATATAGTGAAAATACTATAATCAGGCCCATTCTTTTGTTAATTATTTCTCTGCATTTCTGTTTCTACAATGGCAAGACATTACATTCTGAGTCACCAAGAAATGTAATAAAAAATATCAAGCCCATCCAACACAATAAGCTTCTCGTAATGATCTCATTGTATTTTCTAGGAGGTATTTGTCTACCTCATAAAATTACCACATAACAATACAATTGGTAGCTTCTGTTCAGCAGAAGCAGCATAATATAATGGCAGGTCAAGGATAACATATGCTGGCAAAGCTTTGTGGGTAAGTTAGTAATTCCTTTTCTGAATCCTCTTTACTAAAAAATCATTCAACATCATGATTCCAGCATTCATATTTTCTGTTTACTAGCTACACAATAAGTTATATATAGTTAAAAGCTGTAAATACTTAAGAGTTAATATCTTAATAAAATATTGTAATTGCTCCATGCACGGTGTTATTAAACAGTGAAATATTTCATACTGTCCTCTCAAGACTATGCTGTGGATAGCCCCTCTGAATTCCTCTTCTGTAAGCTTGTCTCTTCATAGCTTTTCCTCCATATGTCCACTGAAAGGATATAATTATAGCCTGGCTTCTCTGATCTTTCTGACCCCTTGTTCTACTCAAGCGTTCCTCTTTGCATGTCATAAAATCATCACTGCAACATATTTCCTTTCTCTTCTTTTCTTTTCTTT
>NC_034409.1:25754540-25827808 GCF_002078875.1 Numida meleagris | reverse complement strand
TCTCTAAGAATTATCTTCAATAGCTTGAGAGTCAGTTTAAGCTTAGTATTTGTTTTGCAATCAATAAGAAGCAGCAGACTGATTATTGAGTAATAATTGTTCCTCAATAACCATGATAAGAATAATCTATTTTACAAATCCTAGCATTTGGCTTGTCTATCATTTCAATACCATTTAAGGATAAGGCCATCAGACAGTTAGGAGAAGTATGAATAATGACTACTTATATTGAAACACGCCACAAAATCCAAAACTTTTTCAAATAGCTAGCTATTATTATCCAATCAGAATAAAGATGAATTTTTGGGATGAAAATGTTTTGTAAATGTGGGACATCTTTTAGTGAAAATGCAGTATTCCTCCCTTCTTTCTGCCTAAGACAATACTATCAGAGCTATTCTATGTGTTCTTTTTTTTTTTTTTTCCAGCATACCAGCAGAATACAGGGGATCTAACATTTTTCAGAAGCTAGCTATGTTTCCATAATTTGAAAATATTTCTAGAAAATTATTACTTAGATAGACACTGATCTACATTGCATTTTGAATAGGAAATGATTTTTAGAGTAAGCATTATTGAAGTTTTTTATGATATAGTTGTTCTGCACTTCTTTCACAGCGAGAATCTAATAATATAATGTGTGTTCTGAAGAACGCATTAAAATGACATTATGCGATCAGGATGCCAATTACAGTATGACTAAAGACTAGCTATCAAGCTACAGAAAGTCAGTAATTGTGCTGATATAAACATAATGTTTATATGTCTTGAGTAGAAAAGAATGAATCCCATTTTATTACTTACATACGATTATTGACAAAACACTTAGGGATACATTTTCAAAGTGTTGTATGGGTTTTTAGCTGCATGACTCCCATTTAAGTCAATAAGAGTCACATAGTTAAAACCCCATGCAACATTTTGACAAATTACCACAGAGAAGCTTCTTTTTTATTGCTTAGCTGCACAAATCATTTCATTCTCTAGTAGCTCTTCCACATGGTAAGGTAGTAGTGTTTGCCATCAGTAGTCTCATGAAAAAAAAATAATAATCTATAGGTCTCCAAATACAGTGCTCTATTTATACGCAGATTTCAAAAAATAATAACACAATTTGTACTTTTATTGTTCCTTACATCAGGTTATAGCTCAGTGCTTTAAAGTTATCAGTTAATTATGTCTCACATCACTTCACCAGGTAGGTACATCCGTAGCTGCCACCTTTGGTGCCTGGCTAGAAGAGACAAAGTGAGTCAGTGAAAGAACAAAGGATTGAACCAGATCAGCTCCAGGTCCTTGGTCCCTTGTTCTGGCTGGTAAATACTCCCAACCCACAAAGATTCAGCATTCAATAGTCTGTAATGCATATGAAATGCTAACATTAATTGGAAATGGCACTAGAGTGACCTCACTTCAGTCTACTGAGGTCTGATATTGCTTCCTTTCACTCATTAATTCATTAATTAGTTTAAAAGGGCTAATGGAAAACAAAAATATTCCATTTGCCAGGTTAGATTGCTGCTGAATATTTATATTAGTTTTTATTATTCATACAGAAGTTTCATAAGTACTTGGCAGTTCTTTTGCTGTTGTTGTTGTCATTTAGATAAACATAATCCAGACTTTTTAGAGCACATCAGTTTAATGGATTGATAGGATCTTCACTGTGATTTGACTTCACAAGGCTAAAGAAACTCCACAAAATGAATTTTTCAGTCACTCTAGAAGATATTGCAACTCACTTTTCTTTATGCATTGATGGCCTCACCAACTTGCAACAACAGTAGAGAAGTATCATAGGAAGTCTTCATGATTACTTTAGTTCTCAGGCAATGTAAGAGATTTTAACACTTTCTCTGTTTAAATAAAGAAGCACATGATCAAAATAGTAATTAATATTAGTACCTACACACAGAAACAATTAAATCTTCTAGGACACTAGATTCATCATTTTTGTTCATTTCAGCTCATAGCCTTCCCTGGACTAAAGAAAATAAGCTTTATCTGGCAGAAACTTGTTTGCTTTTGTGAAATAATATGCATGCAAGTTCCCATAAACTGTAACTGGCCTGTCTATTAACAGTAATGCTAGCCACACCCAGCTTGCCTTAGAATAGGAAACATAAGTTAGTGTATAATAAAAGTCATAATGATTCAGAGTTTTTGCAAAATAAAACTAAAATTCATTAAGATTGCCTTTACCATCCTGATATATTTCATTCAGTAGCAACAGATTTTTCTTTCACTATCATAGTTTTAACATGCACTAAGATAAAAATTGTTTTTCCTAGTCTATTGTACCTCGAGCCTTTGTTACTTGTATTTCTATCGACATTGATTGCATTATCCATTGTTAAATGATTGATAAAAATTGTTAAATAAGGCAAACGCTATATTCAGCGTAGTGTAATGAGGCTTATCAAGCAGGAGAAATACTTCTCATCATGATATTAAAATTAAATGTAGCATTTTAAAAATTCTTGACATAAATAGAGAAGTTATTTATCTGGACCACTGCTTTTTTTTAAGCTCGGTGTTCTGTATGAGCTGATGCCATATAATATATTTCATTCTGTAGAATAATTTCATTCTCAAATATATCCTGAACTTGCAGTCTTTAACCCATAGTCCACAATTGCATGGCCCTTTCTGTGTAGGGATCTCACAGCTGTTGTAGTCTAATTTCACCAGCAGCTTTGCATCTGTATTAGAATGCTTATTTTCACATGAAATGTGATCCATCCACTCGTATTTACCTAACTATTGTAGACACAGTGTTATTTATGACTACATTAAAATATTAAATTTAGCAGTTGTCTCCCTTTGCAGTTACCCACATGACCTCCCATCCACCCCCAATTCTAGTTAGGGACATTCGCAAGATAAAGATATTTACCAAACCTGTGATATGCATAAGAAATGCAGTAACTAACCATTGGGTTACAAATTGTCAGTGGAGTCAGTATCTTGTCCAGTTATCTTTAGTTCCCGTTCTTGAACAAGGTAGTCATGCTGAATCCTCTGAAATGAGTTTTCATTAAGGCTCAAAAGCAGACTTTTGGATTAGTATCTAAATATCAGCCTCCTGTAGATGCACAACCAGTGTAGAGTGCAGATAGGATTGACGGTCTTTTATTTTAAATCCATATTTTTTATTTTTATTTTAATGATGTTGCCTTACTCTTTTGAAAATCACCCTGAATATAGAAAAGTCTGTCATATCTTTTTGAGACTGACAGAGCCTTACCTACTACGTTACCAGAAGTGTTCATCTTAGTATAACTGATGTTTCTCTGTTTTCAATACACTTCTAAGATTTTAAATTAGTAAAAAAAATTCTTCAAATATTGATGTAAGAGCTTAGCTCAGCATTTACTTTCCTTAGGTGCTACACTATGGAATAGAAATAATCCATAAAAGTTGTGTTATTAGCAATGTCTTTAAAACCCCCAAATCCTCTTCAACCTTACTTTTCATTACTCTTCTCCACACTACAAGTTCTTGCTCTTTTCAGGGAAGTCTTTCAGCTGTTTTTTTGGTGGTCCCTTATCCTCAGCTTGTGATAGATAGTAATAATTAAAAAATTATGCTCTTGATAAATGCTTACTTCCCTCTTAACCCCTTCTCTCATTTAAATGTGATCTTATTTCCGGAGAGACTTTTGGCTACATAGAATGGCAGATGGCTCACAAATTCCCTTTCTTGCAGTTGATTTCTATTCAGTGTTACAGACTAAGCAATTATTTCGCATCTTCTATTTGTTTCTCCATTGCTGCTTATATGAAGAAAAAATCCAGTTAATACTTGACTGAAAAAATGGCAACAAACTGGAAACAAAGCTGGATTACATCTTCTGATTTCAAAGAACAGTCTCTAGTCATAATTCCAAGAACAAATAAACAACATAGCTGCAAGTAGGTATCCATGCAAGAGCTTACCACACAAAAAGAGAGGGTTCTTTTCCTTCTTTCTGTATGTAAATTACTTGCCTAATTTTATCTAATGACCTCCAAATCTGTAATGTATTTAACTTCAGTGAAACTTCATGAAACATGCATCCTATAATTCCACTAAGGTTCAATAAGATTAATTGGTTTAGAAAAGGCCACATTGGAAGATTATGGTAGAGAGAGTAACTGATCATAAATCCTTTAATTAAAAAGGTATAATAATATATATGTTCCCTGTTCATAATTGCATATACACAGCAGACCTACAATCTAATTTTCCTTTTAGTTCTGAGGAAGAGGTTTTTTTGACCTTAATAAAAGCCACTTAATGCAAAAAAACTAAAACAGCAGTGGATTTTAGATGTTTCAGGTTTTTCCAACAGAAGATTCGCATGTTCCAGGGCCAAAGACTTTTATGAATTTTCAGAATATTTTAAAAAAAAAATCCTGTAAGAGTTTAAGTCCATTTTGGCTTTCAGCAAGTTTTAATACCTTCACAAACAGCATAATCGTTTTCAATGTTGTGTCACTATCTAGCAAGGAAAAGACAAATAGTGGCAGTAAGGAATCTAGCTTGAGGTAGTGAGGAAATGGTTATCTCCACTTGGAATCTGGGATCCAAAGCCCTAAACCCTCTCTACATGAGATAAATATATTCTTAAGAAAAAAAAATCCAAAATTTCAGTACACAAGGATGGTAAGTTCTATTTTCCATATTAATGACTATCTGATGGAACATTCGAATTCAAAGAAGTAGAATAGAGAAGTGGGAGCACGACTGAGATATAAACCTCTTTTCCCCAGGTGAATGCCACTGTCAAACTTATCTAAACCAATGCTTTTTTAGATGCAATTAATATTTTATACTGATTATACTTTAGCAGAATTAAAGTTTTATTTTTGCACATCTTTTCCTTCTGCACAGAATCATCTTGGTGGCTAGCCTTTTTTTTTGTAGAAGTTGTGTGTTTGTATTCTTGAAGAGGACAAAAATATATAAAACCTTTCTCTTTTTTGGTTGAATTCTATAGTAGAATTCTACATTCACAAAACTTTGACTTTAATAATCTACTGTAATTTGCTTTGAATTCATATTTGCTTAATTGTTTTCCTACAGGAAAACTGATTCCCAGTGTCTGGCAACTGTTAAAACACATTAATAAAAGCAGTTTTTTCATTTTGTGTCTTGGCTAAGTAGCTAGGTAGATAGATGTAATCTTTGCACATTTATTTGAGCAAATTTACTGCTAATATACCTATAAGTTACTTTAAATAGATAGTTGCATTGTGTTAGAAAACAGTGGTTGCTACATTTATTTTTCATTTTGGTTCTACTGAATGTATACCAGGTCTTTATACTTGATTTATTCAGAAAAGACTATTCTTCTAACAAAGGTGAAACATTAATATTTTAAAACTTAAATAAACCAGTATTAACTTGCTTCTAAATAAGGAATGCATACATTTATCTGAAAAGTTTGCATTTTACTATGGAATATTAAACTATTTTTAGTCCACAGTCCCTAGATCAATTTTGTCCTGGGATCTTTTTCTATGTGGGAAAAACCTCTGCAAGCAGGATATACATAATTTAAGAGTGACCAGTGATTATTTGTTGGTTTATGCACAAAGGAGGGAGCTATGTGGCTGGAAATACATGTGACTGGGATAATGTGTAACATAGTCACTCTGTCTCCTCATTCCCTCCAGACGTGACGTACACATGTGCTGTGTACCTGGAGGTATGTCAGTCAGAGGAGCAGAGGCCATTGCTCCATGGATGAGATGGATCCTCTGTGTTGCTGTGCAGCTCACTCTCCATTCTCTGCTTTCTGTCTTAAACCTTTTCACACCATTACTTTTCTTCCTGAATCCTTGAGCCGCTATCGCTGTCTCAAGAATTTCAGTGTTGCCTGTGTTTTTACTTTTCATCTTTTATTACTTCAGCTTATCGATTTTCTCACACCTTAACAACAGTTTCCTCACTAAAACTGAGGCAAGGTTACAGAGCTGTGCTGTACCAAACTAAGTTCTGGATCACAGAGAGCTGAACCCCAGAGCCAAGGGTTACAGACTTTTCTGAAGAGAGAGACTGAACCCCTTCCTTCTTACCCTCATAAACACTGTAATTTTAGCATTAGTAGATCTTATCCTCCCGTGCCTGATTTGTTGCAGTGGTGTGGAGAAAGAAAACAAATATTTATAACATTCCAACTCTCAGACAGTTTCTCACCTTCCAGTGAGCAAGTAATTGAACCAATTTGACTGAAATGAAGAATTTTTTCTCTGTACAACTGTAAAATATTCTACCACGGCTAGTAGCTGGTTTTCTATTCAAAAGACTTTGGGTCCAGTCATTTTCCTAATGATTTTCACCAGGTCAAATTTATCTTATTCAATATGTCAAAATTGTATGTCTGAAATAACTTTATTTCTTTAAGAAATTGTCATAGATGGCATGTACAGCAATGCTTAAAATGCACTTACTAATATTTTAATTTACTTATATTTTAAAATATGCTTTCTAAAATGTTTTAAATAAGTTTTCATCTTCTCTTGTAATCAAGTTGGAATGGCAGCAGTGACTGTCCTCTCATTGCAACCATTGCCACAAGAGTCTGTTGTATTAAACGTGCCATGAAAACTCTGAGGCTACATCTGCATTTGTAAATTAAAGATGTTGGGAGCATACAGTGGCACTGACTTGACGAAGAATGTTAAGTGTCCCTGCTATCAAACTCTCTCAGCTCTTAAAACAGGATGGCTGCATTCAAAATGCCTCTTGTGAATAGTGCTAACTCCCTAACTGTGCCTAACAAATGTTTTAAAAGCAATTTCTAGCTGGCTAGAGCCAAAATCATGCCTAGGATGATCTATAAACATATCAATACGGATGATCATGTTTCAGTGCCCTCGGATGTTTAACTTGGTAGTGCAAACATCATCTTACTGTATCAAAGTCAGAAGGTGGTAAGGAAACTGTATAGTCTGTGAGTCACTGACAGGATTACACATCTGCTCTGCTCAAATTCTGGGAGCTTTCAGGGAGCAGATGAAAAGATATTTCAAAGGTTTTATAACCTTTAGTTTAGGCCTATTCAAGGAAACAGCAGGGTTAGGTATTTTCTGGGTGTATACACATTTGCAATTAGGAGTTACTCTCAATTATCTTACATAAATAAGCCCTAACTTTAAGTAAGCATTTCCACTGTCAGTATGCTTCCTCAGTGGTCATCTTCTAGGAAACAGCCCTATTTTTTCCCTAGGTGGTAATCAAGGGCAGTTGGAGGCCCTTGATTATTCAGGAATAAAAATGAACACTGGTAACTTCTGGTACTGGTCCTCTGCAGAACACAAAAACGTTTTAACCACAGCTCACAGTGGGTAGGAGTCTGTTAACAGTAGCTATTTGGAAGAGCTGAATGGGCAGACTAGATTAACCCTTTCATTGAGTCTGATGATAAATGTATGCACAATTTTAATAGTAAACACAAGACATTATCTCACTCATACATAGGATAAATGACTTTGTCCTTGAGTCTTTGAAATGTCTCCACTGTTTTTAAAAATGAAACTTCTACTGCTTGGTTGGGAAGAACTGCACACAACCAAAAAATACCACACTTTAATCCTGTCTAAGGAATGAATGAAAGCAGAATGAACTTCTTGAAAATAGTAGTTTCATAAAAGAGGGATTATTTCTGTTTAAGAGCAGAAGCTTATATGTGTGTAATTACACGTGTACACAAGATAATGAGCAAACACATAACAGTCATCTGAAGAAAGGACATACCATAGTACAAAAGTCATTGAACCACATGAAAAAAAAATATTTAAACATCTAAGGTACTTAAGGACAAGTTACAACTTTTTTGGATCTGTGAAAACACAGTGGATCCAAAACTGAAATGCAGATACCCTGTCATGAGTATTTGTCTTGTGTATGGTCACTTGTACATTTGAAGGAATAGATTTGTCTTCAGCTAAGAAAGAAAAATGGGATCAGCAGCATATGATTTTCAAACATATCCTTTTTCCAAAAGAAATTCCAAGACAGATGCAAATGAAATCAACACTGTATAACCAATCCTATGGTGTTATTGCCTTATCCATCTGTAAACCTACATGGGTGCTTTGCTCTAAAAATGCCAGTTATTAGAGGTCTGGCATTGTTCCTGAAGGCTTTTGGATGGACAGAGTACAAGTAACTGGATCCAGAGTGCTCCTGCATGACCTAAGGCACCAGAACCTCAGGATCTCAGTAAATAGCAGGCACTTGCTGAGCTAATAGCTTATGAACATATTCACAAAATTCTCATTGTGTTTCAAAGAACAAGAACAGCGGTGATATAATAGACAATACTTGAAATAAAGAAACATTCTTCTTACTACTTTCTGTTCTTATAGTATTACTTGCTAGTCAAATAATTACTTTTGCCATTTTTTAATGTATTTATTAAATACATTTAGAGAAATTCTCTATTAAGCAAGGGAGTCTAGAAAAGATTCAGTCTTATTGCAGTTGTGGTTATGAGCTACAGACTTTTGAAAGGAACTGTCAACTGCTTTCTCCTGGAGGCCCTCATTTAGAATTACTTTCCAGTAAACATACATAAGCCAAAGTACCTGTTCATCTGTAATTAGCTTCTCATATTTATTCGTGTGGCATTGGCTTAAGGTGTAAAATACAAATAGCTCAGGGTGTCAGAGGTATCCTCTTGTTTGAATACACTGCCTTTATTTTTTTCTTCTTCAGGAGAAATAAAAATGGAAATTAAAATCCTATTTTCATTCACAGAATATGAACCTCTCTGACAGGACTCCTAACGAAAGAAATAAAGTGTAGTTCTTCTGCTGACCTAACCATCAATTTTTGCCAAGAGTGCCAGCAACACAGCAGAAATTGTGTTTTGCAAAGTGTTTTTTTCCAACTTAGTATTTTGTTTTGGCACTTGAGAGTGTTGGAATATTTACTCATAAAAGGTATAGCTTGTACAAGATTCAAGGGTGTATATATGCACGAAAATTTATCTGCCCAAAGATCCAGGAAAATTAAAAAATTCAGAGCATGTACACCATGACTATATTTGCTTGGAGTATACCGTTCTAAGCAGCAGCTATGTCCTTTTAGGCGAAGGTGCTAGATTATTGCTACTAAGCAAATACATATTTCAAATTTAAGGGTGAGAATAAGGATGCTGTGCTGACCGCTATGTCCACCTTCAAACACTGTGGCAGGTAACAAAGATGCAGTCAGGACTAAAAGTAGATGGCATATGATTTCTCCTGTCCTTTGTACAGATATCTCAGATTTATGTAGTGGCACATTCTCCTTTAAAGCAATGTTTAATTCAGTTTCAAGGATCAAGACTGACATGTTTTTAAGGTTCTGCTAAGAAAGTAGTGTTTCTTACAATAAAGTTAAATTAATTTTCTACAGATTTTTATTTATCTCAAGCAGGATTGACTTTGAAATTAAATCCTTCAGATTTCCCAGTTGATTTTTATTTAATGGACATCTTTGGTAGAGGGCCTCAGGATAGGCTTGCTCTAGCTATTTATCTTTATACTGAGTAGTTTATATATTTTAAGAAGGTGACAAAAAAACTCATTATGGTAATCAATTATTATACGAAAATCTTGGAAACTATGAAGTAGAGCCATAGTCTCTACTTGTCTTAGCTTTAAACCAGACTTGTAATTAGAAGGATCCATAAACATTTATCACATTAAAGTGGTCTGTAAGTTTAGAATAAAACTCTGGAGTGATTTTATTGTACTGTGTTAAAATCACATACTCCCTTACCACAGAGAAATTATTTTCCCTAGCTAAACAGAGGACCACACACACTCTCAAAACATGTTTACCTAGAATTCTGCCCCAAATGTGATGTGCATTTCTCTAGGAAAGGAGACGGAACTCTTGGACTAATATGCAGGTTTCTGAATGGTGTAACCAAGCCATATTTTCTGAGTAGAGTTCATTCAAGAATTTTAATTCAAAAATATGCTCCCTCTCCTTCAACTCCTTGGCTTCTCCGTCTTTCTGAAACTTTGGATGTTCTGCTGGCAGGTAACTCATTGATCTCAGATGTCTTTCCTTCCCCCACCTCCCTTATTTTAGCTGTAGTTCATTCTAACCACATTTTGAGAGATTCCATTCCTGGATCCATATGTAAGACTCCCTTTATCTTATATTTAATTCAAGTTGGCTTAGAGATTGATTTATTTAAGCAAACAAATAAAACATTTTGTTAATTCATAGCTAATGTGGCTAGGAGTTCATTTGCTTCCATTAATGTGACAAATCTCTCTAACAGAAAAATGGGACTACCCTTTGCAATCACTAGTGCAGACAATTAGTACTTCAAAGAATCATTCAGTATTTTCAGAAATGTTGGATGTGAAAATGGTCTGTCTGATTTCAACAACAGGAGAGATCTTACTAACGTCCAAAGTTGAGGAGATGGTGCTGATCTTGTGCACACAACCATGAGTATTCTCCAGTTTACTCCTTGTGCCTTTTTGTCATTGATTTAGATCTGCATTATATTACATAGTTTGATTTCTAGTTTAGGTAAGGGTGTGTATATTTTATGTTATTTATAATACTGAAAATAAACGGTTGCTTAGAATAAAACATAAGATGGTTTTGGACCTGCTCCAAAAGCTGGACACTCACAAATCCATGGGGCCAGATGGATTGCACCCTTGAATGCTGAGGGAGTTGGCGGATATGGTTGCCAGGCCGCTCTCCATCATCTTTTGACAGTCCTGGCTAACAGGGAATGTCCCAGTTGACTGGAGACTAGCAAATGTGACTCCCATCTTCAAGAAGGGCCAGAAAGATGATCCTGGTAGCTACAGACCTATCAGTCTCATCTTGGTGCCATGGAAATTTATGGAACGGATAATCTCAGGAGACATCGTGGATCAGTTAAAGGTCAACCAGGGGATCAGGCCCAGTCAGCATGGGTTTATGAATGGTAGATCCTGTCTGACCAACCTGATTTTGTTCTACAACAAGGTGACCCGCTTAGTGGATGAAGGTAAGGCTGTCGATGTGGTCTACCTGGACTTCTCTAAGGCCTCTGACACTGTCCCCCACAGCATCCTCATGGAGAAGCTGGCTGCCCATGGTCTGGATGGGCATACGCTCTGCTGGGTGAAACACTGGCTGGATGGCCAGGCCCAGAGAGTTGTGGTCAATGGAGTTAAATCCAGTTGGCAGCCAGTCATGAGCGGTGTCCCCCAGGGCTCTGTGCTGGGGCCTCTTCTATTCAACATCTTTATCAATGATCTTGATGAGGGGATTGAGTGCACCCTCAGTAAGTTTGCAGATGACACCAAGTTGGGAAGGAGTATCGATCTGCCAGAGGGTAGAAAGGCACTACAGAGGGACCTGGATAGGCTGGATCAATAGGCCAAGGTAAACCATGTGAGTTTCAACAAGGCCAAGTGTTGAGTCCTGCACTTTGGTCAAAACAACCCCAGGCAACCCTACAGGCTTGGGGAGGAGTGCCTGGAAAGCTGCCTGACGGAAAGGGACCTGGGTGTGCTGATGGACAGTCAGCTGAATGTGAGCCAGCAGTGTGCCCAGGTGGACAAGAAGGTCAATGGCATCCTGGCTTGTATCAGGAATGGTGTGGTGAGCAGGACTAGGGAAGTAATCCTGCCCCTGTACTCAGCATTGGTGAGGCCCCACTTTGAGTACTGTGTTCAGTTTTGGGTGCCTCAGTAGAAAGGACATTGAGGTGCTGGAGCAGGTCCAAAGAAGGGCAACAAGGCTGGTGAAGGGCTTGGAGAATATGCCCTACGAGGAGCGACTAAAGGAACTGAGGCTCTTTAGTCTGGGGAAGAGGAGGCTGAGGGGAGACTTTATTGCTCTCTTCAAATACCGGAAAGGTGATTGCAGTGAGAGCGGGGCTGGTCTCTTCTCACTGGTGACAGGTGACAGGACAAGGGGAAATGGCCTCAAGTTGTACCAGGGGAGGTTTAGGTTGGATATGAGGAAAAACTTCTTTACAGAAAGGGTTGTTAAGCACTGGAACAGGGTCCCCAGGGAGGTGGTTGAGTCAACACTCCTGAATGTGTTTAAAAACTGTTTGGATGTGGTCCTTGGGGACGTGATTTAGTGGTGGGTAGTTAGAGTTAGAGTAGTATGGTTAGGTTGTGGTTGGACTTGATGATCTTGAAGGTCCTTTCCAACCTGAGCAATTCCATGATTCTATTACTGACCATAAGAAGCAGGCAATGCTTGCAAAGCAATTCCTATGTTATATATACCTCAACAACTTTTCAGTCTGGACATGGTATTTTGCAGTACAGCTTCTCAAAGATGATCTGCTTTGTTTTTTCTTTTCTTGTGGCAAGACTCAGCATTTACAATGTTTTTTCTTATGGCACCAAATCCAGCTATCAGAGGAATGTATATAACATCGTCTTTCATTTCTAAGAAGTAAGTTTTGAGCCCATAAGGATGGTGTCAAAAAACTGACTTTGCCACTGTAGTTATGGGTAAGCCTCAGAAGTGAGAACACAAATAAAAGAATGATAAAAGTTGTTTTTTTTAATAGTTATTCTTAAGAAAAATATATTTTACAGCAATTTTACAGTGTTTTAACATGTGGAGTTTACAATATCATAATTTCTATTTCTTTAAATATATTCTATTGCTTCAGATAATATCCTACATTTAAATTTACAAATGCCTATAACAGGAGTAAACCAGAAAATATGAGAAACAAAGTAAAGTTTTCAAAAATAAAAGTTTTTTACTCTCCTAAGCAGACAACTTCCAAAAACAAGTCCATAATAATTACATCAATTCTTTCCCTACAGCCAGCTACATCTTTTTAGCATTAAAGTTTTTCTTTCTCCAAGTTTGCTTCAGTCTGTAAACCCCTCTTTAAACATGAAATAAAAATCACTGTTCCTTTGGCAACTATATAGTTTCTTTGTTGAAAGCTGCTTAACTCAAATATTCTGCTCACAAAGATATGTTACTTGGCAGCTTGATGTATACAGTAAAAATGAATGATATCTGTTAATAGCAGCGAAGAAAAATCATGTTCTTGGTGTTTCTCCATAATAGATCGTTTTCAAGGTGGACAGTGTTTCAGATTAATAAACGTCAGGTAAACAATGAAATGTATAAAGGTCTAACCCACTGAGTTCCTTTGTCCATACAGCCAGTGTGAAAAGAGCACTTTGGCATGGGGCAGGATCAGGCCCTAACATGTCCAAGTGTGATGTAAATGTACTTCGAGCTGCAACTGAGCTGTTTCTGTGCTCGTATGTAGCACGGTCTCACTGGAAGAAGCTGAAACCAAAAGGCACTCTGCAAAAACTCTGACATGAGTCAGATAACTTGCAATTATAGGTGAGAGGCTATTATGCACAGAAAAAATACTAGTTGAAATATATATATTCTCTCTGGAAATTTGTTGCTGTTCTATGTAACAAGTTCATCTTTTTTTTTTTATTATTCAGACTATGTTTTGTATATATGAGAAAGCTTTTTTTTTTAATTAAGTGAAAATGTTCATTATTGTAGAAATGGTGGGATAAAACAGAATAAGCGATCACTGAGCTTTCCTCTCTATTTTAAATTTGATGGTTACTTCTTCACATATTTTTCTAGCAATTGTTGGTAACAAGATACTGAAATGAATTTGACTTATCTGATTCTCACATCTAATTATATGTCTAGTTTCCTGATCAGCAATAAAAACTATATGAATTTTAGAAGTAAGGTGCTACTTGAAACTTAAAATTCTTATGGTATTCTTCCAGTTGAAGCTGGAGTGATTATATCTTGCATTCTTCCTGTATTTAAACCCTTAAAACTTGCTGTTCACAGGAACTTCAGGCCACCTCTAGCTCTCTGTACACATAATATTGCAATTTTAAGAAAGCTGGCCAGACCTCTATTTAGGAAAGAGTTAAACATCAAAACACAGTGGAAACAAGCTTCACACCATCTTCTCATTTCCCATAGGGAAGATGTGGTATACTCCTGCAAGTTCCCAGATTTGGCTGGTTGGGAGCCTGGACTGGTGAATGCCCTGAATTCATTGACATAAATGAAAAGAAAGCCCCACAGTCCTGCCTTTTGGAACAGAATTTGCCTCACCTGTCATCGAAACCATAAAAGTTAGAGCTCTAAAATGGTGCTAGTCCCCCTTTGCTTCCTTAAGGAGGTTGTTTCATTCCCAAAGCAGTCAGACTGAGTAGTCTTGAGCAGGATGCCTGGTATATAAGGACATGATCTACAAATCAGCCACATTCTGTCTTCTCACGTGGACCCACATGTTTCTGGTGGCAGTGTTATATTTACTGTGGACTTCAGAGCAAAGAGATAGGAATTCTGATTCCCTCTACAAGCTGCATAAGGACAGAAGTCTGGTGATTGCAGGACTGCTATGCCAACGCATCTCCTGATTACTGAGTGCTATGTTAGCATGGAGAAGCCTTTTGCAGTGTTCTGCCTGTGTATCCTGGCAGAAAAGCAAGTAAGAATTCAATCCTAATTTAGTGCAATTTCTTGTGCATATATTTGCCCCCAACTAAACAGCAATATTTTATTCTTAAAAGACAGAATTTACTCTCATTAACCCTGCAGAGGTCAGTGGGATGTACAGATACATCTACTAAGCATTAATTTTGTGTCATTCACGTACAGCAGTTTTATCAGGCACTTCCAAGATGCAAAACACTGTCATATGGAAATTCATTCACCAATATGGTATTTTCACAGTATCAAAATGTTTATTAGGAAAACACATGCACCATGTGTTCCCATATTTTAATGTACATTTTATAAGGCTATTACATTTAAACCTGTTATTTTACCCTTTTGTTTTTAAAAGTTGATTCATTGTTATTAAACAAAATCAAAGAGGTGAAGAAAACAACATATGGCAGCTCTTTTTGTTGCTATCATCTTGTTTTATTGTTTGAATGCCTCAGAAGGTAGCTATTGTATTTTTATTGAGCAAGGAATAGAATCCCTTTAAAATCCAGGTGTTGACCACATGTTTATCAGACTTTCCATAAACAACAAAGAGTTTTTCTTTCCATATCTGTTCTCTTTGTAAAAATCTAACTGAGCCTTGCAAATATGTTAATCCAGGTCTGCAAAATGTTCAAACTCTTGATTTGATTCATGCGTGCTAGCAAGGGTCAAACTGAGGGGAAACAGTAAAGCAGTGTTTCCTCTGAGGTGATTGTATTGCTCATGCTTTTGTATATTGCTACCAGCATTGAATGGTGGCAGGTTTTCACTGATGAGGATTAAAACTAATTTAATGTTTCTAAACTAAACTTGCCTAGGATGAAAAGTTCAGATACATGTCGCAGCTTTATCAAATTAGGTGTTCAGATACCATGACTGGAGTTTTCTTCAAATATTAAAAAGCCTTGAGATCTAGCTTTTTCAGTTGTACTCATATTTGTTAAGCAGCAATTTTTGAGCATGCTGTGGGGCTGAAAAACAGCTGTATTTTAAAAACAGTCTTCAAATTTTGCACCTCTTCTTATCACACTGTTGCTTGCCAAGGCAGTAAATTCCAGATGAAAATAATGTATTTTGGATATCCAACAACAGTTTCCTCCTTCTGGGAATCTCCATTTCTGTAAAATATTAGTTTTTGGTTGTATGTACTTCACTGGAAATCCTTGCATAAATACATAATGTATACATTAAAATAACAATGCTAAAAACAGTACACTTAAATAAATACAGATTTTTAAGATATGGTATTAAGTAATAAGCAGCACAGCTCTTGAACTTTCAGTTCCTACATGAACAATTGTAAGACTAAGAACCATTACTGAATTAATTCCTATTCTTCCTACAGATCCCAAACAGACACTCTACAATAAAAAGGAAGAAAGGGCATCTTACCCTAAAATGACTATAAAAAAAAGAAGGTGATGCTTCAGGAGAATAAAGTGATAACAAGAAAGTTATGTAGTTATTTTCTTATTCATTAGTTATTTTGGCAGGCTAATGTCTTTATTAGGGGACATCATTTTCCTTCCTTCCTTCCTTCCTTCCTTCCTTCCTTCCTTCCTTTCTTCCTTCCTTCTTTCTTTCCTTCCCTCCCTCCTTCCTTCCTTCTGTAAAACTTCGTCCCTTCCAGAAACCTTCCTCCAGTAAACTCTTCAAAGATCATTACATTTTAATTAGGCTTCCTACTTGTTTAAAATTAAAACACACAGGTTTTAATTTTTTGCTGTAAATTAGCTTTTCCTTGGCTTAATATTGGAACAAATAAGTATATTTCCTATTTTTAATATGATTGCCATTCTTTGAAAATATGCCCTAAACTGACAACCAAACATATAAGCAAAATAAATAGCACAATGGAGAAGAGCACCTATCTA
Source organism: Numida meleagris (assembly GCF_002078875.1). Lineage (NCBI taxonomy): Eukaryota > Metazoa > Chordata > Aves > Galliformes > Numididae > Numida > Numida meleagris. Next base: position 25,811,468 of record NC_034409.1, on the reverse strand, counting down.
GAAATGGCCAGACTGACATGACCTCAACATCTATAAAAGTGGAGTTGTCAGCGGTTTTACTGTCTGGATTAGTTCAGTTCTTTCTTTTCTTCTTGCTTGACAGGGAAGATAAGAGGGAGGGTAATTTCACAGGGCTGTCTCTAATATAAGTTTTTGTGATTAAAGATAATTTCTCTAAAAGATTGGAGAACTTACTTACACTGTCAATACAGTATAGGCAACACTGAATAACCAAATAGGAAATACTTCCTATTCCTTGTGATTTGGACTCCAAGTTACTTATGAGCACAAGAAGTATTTGGACTCAAAGGTAGATCTAATACTTTGTTATGTCTTGTGAAATGTCCTCCCTTCTGAAAAAGTGGCATTTTCTGGCATATGGCTGTTGAATCGAGTTACATCAGGTGAAGTGTTACGTTATATGACATGCCCTGCAGTGATCCAAGGCAATGTCATCTTGTGCTACCTAGGTAAGGAAATATTGTTCTTCATTAAGTAAGTGAAGAGAAGGCTAATCATCCCTAGTCATGAAGAATTTCTGTACTCTCTGTGAGGAGAAGCAGTTAATAGCAAGTAGCCTGCTCTTCTGATTTTCTTTTGGATAATTCCAGGGAATCTAAATCCCATATGAATTGTGTCTTACTATTATTTACTAGTTGGCATGTACTTTACAAATCTAATTTAATATATTCCTATGTACACACAAAAAATAAATTTCTGTAGTGTTACAAAGAGGTGTAGTACTTGGAGAGTGAATAGACAATAGCACCTATTTGGTTATGGAAATGAGAAATTTTGCAAAAGGGATACTAAGTAATCTTCTTAGACAGAAATGCTTAGTGTTGGAAGCATAACTATTTATACATTTTTATGCATAGACTGGTCATTATTACTCTTCTACAGTTCTTATAAGCTTCTTGCTTATATATAGTACATTATGAAAATGAGCTATTGCAACTGCAAAGTATGATAAAACTGAGTCTGCAGTGTGACCCTACCCATGACTCTATCAGGAGTCCTGAGTTACTGCATTATGGGTATTATTAAAGGAAACCATTGTACTTGGCCGTTCAGTGTAATGATCTTTAATATTATTTCCTATTGATACATTCGGCATGTAAATTCACTTTTAAAAGATTTGCACAAAGAAAGTGAACACTTACACAGGTACAGCTATCTACTAATTTTACAGTAAATTACTGGTGCATGGTACAGAATGTAACCTCTTGGTTATATTCTGCAGTAAAAGGAATGGGTTAGAGAGGTTTTTATGCAAATTAGAAATGCTCTGTGTTGGAAGCCTAATTGTACTTTTTATTGTTGGACAAGTCAATACTGCTTTAATACACATTTTATAAGCTTCTTGCTAAAATTGTATATGAAAGGGATTAGTTCCCATAGATGAAAGGCATAATCTTAACAATGAGGCCACGTAAGCAGAATGGTTGAAGTACTGATAAAGGATTTGATGGCTCCAACATAGAATAAGTCCTATTAGTCTTATTAGTCACCACTATATTTGACCCACTACAGTTCATTGTAGAAGTTCTCTATACTTGGTAGTGGAATGAACAACAGCTACTGTAATTGTATTCTGGTGAGTTACAATAAATATAAATGTGTGAAATACTTTGCTGTAAACCAGAAACAACATAAATTCATTTTTCATTAGTTATTCTTCAATGGAGAAAGAAAAAGATTTTTTTAAAAATGAGCTGCTTTTTAAAAACTACTAGGAGGCAAGCACATCGTGAAGGAGGCTGGAAGAGAAGGTTAAGGTTCAGGTTTGACTTGCTGTCTCACTTGATCTAAATCTTCCCACATGTTCAACAGCACTCATTATCACAAATAATAAAATTCAGATGTTGAAGAACAAGAGTTCAGTTCATCAGAAGAAAATCTGAAGAAAATTATCTTCAAAATGCACGTTTCACATTAGAAAAAAAACATGTCATTTGTTGTGCATGTTTTCCTGGACAGTCCTTGCTCTTTAAGTTAAAACCTATGCAAAGCTTTTTTTTTTTTTCTTTCCTTTTTTTTTTCTCTCTTTTTTCTTTTTTCCTCTATTTCTTTTCTGTACTTATGACAATAGTGGTGATAGAGATAGTGAAGAAAAATGTAAGTTTATGAGTCAACATACAATTTCAAAAAAATAAAGGAAGCCAATCATTTAAAACAACAAAAATGAGGGGTTAAAAAAACAGAAAGCAATACTTACTAAAGATTTCTTGGAATTTGCCAACTTTAAAGAGTTCATTAAAATATATAGGAAAGATTGAATGATGTTAGCACGTAAAGTATAGACCTGATCAAAATGCAGCTGCAAATGATGAAGATTCTATGTGCCTTCAGCTGTGTCATGTTTCTTCAACCATATGCTGGATCATGCACTACTCTACTATTGTGGGGGTGGCCAAATTCTTAATCCTCAAACTGTCCATCAAAGCTATGCCTAAATGTTAACTTATATTAACATTTTTAGTAAACTGAAACTACAGATTATGTATTTGGTCATATCTCTACAATGTTTTCATTCATTTCTACTCTTGTCTGTTTATCCTTGAGCTGGAGAAAGTATTAGCTGCCCACATCTAGAATATTTTTGGAGGGATTTTTCCTTTAAATCATGATAAACGACCTCTCCCAGTACTGCTCTATTTAGGCACACTTTTTCACGCATATTTCACACAGCATAGTCTGTTTAGCCATACGTTTTAGACCAAGTGAGAATCTGTATTATTTCTACAGATATTGTTACTCAGCCTTTGTAAGTCCATTGCTAGTATACCTACACATTTGATCTTTCTTTGTCTCATGGAAAGAGAGCACTGTACCAGACTCTGGCACAGATTAATATTTACCATCGAATTTCTTAGTAGTTTGTTTTGCCTAAAGAGGTACCCTAGATAGGCATCCTTCTGCTATGGTTTAACATTTCCTTACGCTACTCTATCCTTAAGTGTATGTATTTTTAAGAATTTTTATATGTATATGCATTGTTTTAGCTTTTGGTCTAGATTTGCAATGAAAAACTACTTTTCTCTGAATCTGAACAGAAATTTGCAGTTATATAGTCCCAGTACTACTGAAAATGGAAGGCATGCAGCAGATATTTGAGATAATAACACTTGCAGTTCAAGACTCAAATGAAGCATTTGAGAGCAGCAATTGCAGAATGTTGTGCAATATGAAATTTTGGCAAACCAGAGGATAAGATGATACCAAATTGTCAGAGAAATTGAAGACATTCTCCAGTCTTTTTAACAATAGAGATAAGGTAGTCAGCAACGCAGATATTTATGAGAATGAGTGGGAGGAGAACTGAGGGGAATATTGGTAGAGCCTTGTATCTCTTTCTTGGAGTGCAAACAATCATTAATTTTAACTAACTTCAGCAGTTTAAAAGACACACATCCAGATTAAGCAAATTATCAAGGTTTCTACCTCATTCAGTCTAGAAAGTTAGGCTCTTCTAGAGGTAATTCATCCCATTCCCAACATATGTTATAGACAGGATTAATTATTCTCTTCTGGTTTCTGTTTCTCTCCATTCATTAGACAGAGAACCTAGATGATTAGCTTAAACAACTAACTTGTTAACAACCAGCAGCTGATGTTAGATGAAGAATTCCCAATGTCAGAGTTATGGATAATGAAGACTTCATCTTGTCCATTTTTTTATTTATTTCTTCCATTTTTGTTAGTTCGTATTCTCATTCCCCAGTCAATTCTGTTGAACAGGTCGTCAGGTTCTAGCCTCTCATTATCACTGAATATATGGCTTCCACGTATTTCACTTGAGCCTCAACAGATCCTAATTCCAGCATCTCTATTCCAGCTATTATATGGAGGAGAGTGTTCGAGTGTTTTTCAGGACAATCTGAGCTGCCTGCGCAAATCTTCAGATCTAGGTTATTTTTATTTCTTACAAAAGTTTTAACTGTTAAAATTGTTAAATCCTTGTGATTAGAAATGCCTGAATTAACCCTCCTTAACACTAGTCCTGTTAAATGTTTGTGCTCCTTTGATATTTAACAGAGAGAATAAGGATCTTCTAGACAGCAATTTAGATCTTAGATAGAAAAAACATTTGTTCTTCAAGTTCTGATTCTAAATGGCTTTATATTCACAGGGTTTCTTGTTTTGGGCAGTGCTTGGAGATAACAGATGGAGGTATTATATATAATCTTCCCCTTGTTTTTCATAATGTAGATTTCAATAGACCTCATTGGCAGGAGTAATTGGAAATCCGTTCATTGTAGTTTTTGACACAACTCATTAAAAGTTGTGTCAAAAAAGTTGAAAGTATTTTAATTTTATTTTACATTGATTTTAAAATATTTGTAGAACAAAAGTTAATATAGTACTTCATAAAAACTTGTTCATTTATACAATGTTAGCTGGACTTTGAACACTGTATTTTAAAATAATGAAATTCCTAAATGTTCCTCTATCATCATTTTAGTATTATCAAGGATGCTAAGCTTTATGGATTTCAAAATTCTGATAATGTTTAACTCTACTGGTTGTGAGTCTTCAGAGTTGAACATTTCATTTGCCTATCTATCTGCAGGATTTTTTTTATTGATACATTATACCAGTAATATTTAAATTATTGATTCCTGTTGTGATTAGGTGTAGTAACAAATACTTTTGCCTGTATTTCTCTTTAAAACCAATTATGTTTTCTATTTATTTATTAATTTATTTACAAATGTGGCCTATTTTTACAATTATAGAAAAAGCTTTATAAGAAGTAACGTTGGTCTTGAGCTTACCAAACTTCAGGTGTATTTACAGGGAGGAAGAAGCCTCACATTAAAGAGAACACCACTGACCACGTGACAGAGAAACAGCCAGGTTGCTACTAGGTTTCCCCACTGCTGTGATGTCTGTATCCACCACTGTCTCCAGAGACGGTAATGTGAGATCCTCATTTGGATCTCCTCCCTTACATAGTTTAAAAATTCCTGCTTTGATAGCTCTTCCTTTAATGAAAGGTCAGTGATTGTGCCCTTGTTTGACATAACTGATGGTGTAGTTAATTAGAATTATCCTGTTCTTAAAATAGCCTGTGCTTCTAAGATCTGCAGTAGAAGGGCTACCTCCTGCAGAGTTTCTGAGATATAAAAAAGGGGAGCTTCCTCAAGCACTGTTTACAAGCTCCTTTAGTACGCTTGTGGCATCTATAATCTATAGAAGAAAGACTCCCTCCTGTGGAACTTATAAAATCCACAGGAGAAATACTGTGGATTTCCCAAATCCCCATGTGCCTTTAAGAGTTTATTAAGGTTGCAGCCGTCTTTAGGTGTGAAGCCATTAAGTTTCATTTTGTTCATTTTAGGTCTACAAACACTGGGCCCACCTTATCAGTGTGTTACTTCGGTTTTTAGATGACAAAACTTTTAATGAAGCTTGCTGGGGTAATATTTAAGACTTCATAGTTGAATCAAGTCTGCTAAATAGAAATAACAAGTAATATCTTTAAATATCCTCAATTATTCTAAACAACAACAAAAACAGCAAAGGACTATTCCTGAAAATGTAACCTGTGATAAAATAACTCTGCCATTAACTTTAAAAGGAATTGGCAAGACTCCTTCAGAGCGTGAAAAGTGTTGATATTATTATGAACAGCAGCGCATTCACACATACAGTGCAATAGTTCCCTACACAGTACAATGTTTCCCTCCTCTTCATTTAAAAATTGCTTGAAAAGCTAATTGTCTAGAATATGAAATATTTAATAAATGCATATTATCCACTTTCCAAAATCCAGTAAAAGAAATTTTTTTGGAAGTATAGTAATCAGAGAATTTGTCTGATTTGCCAAAATTAGAGGAGGCTACATGTCAATTTTCTTATTAGATTAGCTACTTGTCAATTGAATTATTAGGTTGATTTAAACTAGCTGACAAAACAGCAACTTAGATCCTTCACTAAAAGATAGTAAACTAAATAAAATTACTGTATCTTCTAGTATGTATAAAATTCATTACTAGCCCTTGTACTTTCAATACCATTTTAGCTTCAAAAGCACAGATATCTTCATGCATAAAATGCATGAATTTGGACATTAAAAAAAAAAAGAAAAAAGAAAACATTAGAAAGCATAGGGTTCTTTCACTTGTTCTTTCCCTCCAAGCAGGCTGCTTACTTAACCTAGTACAAGAAGCTAGTGTGAGTTTCATTGACTTATTTTAAAAAATCAGTTAATCAAAGAATAATGGATAGGATGTCTTCATCTGACAACATCTGTTGATCTGAAACAGGAGAATAGCCAGTGTGACAGTGAGGATGTTCTTTACTTTTTTTTCCAAAGCTGAAAAAAATGGGGCATAGAGCTGTACAACCCATAACAATGTGCATGTCTTTATATGATGTTGTTCACCAGAGACTTGTCAATAGGCTGAGCCATATTGGTTCTGGCAGTCTTTCTATTGGGACAATATTTGCCTTGAAGTACTATCTTTTCTCTTTTTCAATGTCAGCCTGAAGGCTCTTAGACAGCATATGTTCATTTCATGTCTTAGAGATATTGCTTCTGGTATTGCAAATGCATTACCACATTGAGCTTTTTTTTGTAAAAACAGATGGTACATATTAAGGTCTCAGTTTCTTAGAAAATTTCTGCAACAATTGTACCGCATTCTTCACGTTGACAAAAACATCATCAGCAACATGCAGTGAGGCACTGGATTATGTCAAAATGTTAAATGACTGCCTACAACAGAAAAATTTATGAAGGTGAATCAGCTCCCTTAGAGAAATGAAGGGTGTTAGTTATATTTGGTAGATATTCAGTTAAAATTTAAGACCCTGATTCTGTAAAGTGATTATTTTGGGTGGAAACTAGCTTTCAAGAAGGAGTGTCATTGATATGCATGAATCACGTTTGGAACAGATGTTATCTTTTGTAAATTTAGGTCCTTAGATTCTTAAGATACAAAAATTTGGGTGAGCATAAGGGACAATCCATAATGTGGTCACTGTAGGGGATTTTGACAATGACAGTGAAGTGGAAATTCATGGGCCAACATGCAGCAGTACAAAGCTGGGCCAAATTAGAAGACCATCTAGGACAGGCTGTCAAAAATCTCTGTGTGCTGTGAAGAGGCAATAAGCAAGAAAGAAATTATTCTCACTCTTTCTGGGAGAGTATGGATGGAACTGTCCAGGAATATTAAGGTGTCTTTAGGCAAAACTAGAAAGTTTTGTCCAACTGAGATTATGAGAGAAGAGACACAGTGAGTGGTCCATTGGCACCACTAGCCTACTTTCAGGCATTTTTGCAGTGGTAGAGCACTGAAGCTTCAGAAGGCACTAGCTCAATAACTATTAAATATAAGATAGTCTTTGCCTTCTTTTCATGGGCTCTGTAAAATGTCAGGGGTTGAAAATGGAGCTTGGGTTAAATTAAGAATTTAGGCTAGAAGCTGGCACCACTGACTGTTCATATACACATAAAAAGTCTGAGTTTGTTCTATGCTCATTGTTTATTCTGCTGGGAGGGTAACAGAAGTTAAGATGTTTTTACCATCACCCTACCTTATAAAGTATAGGGCCATTAGTTCTTCACATGAGGGGATCGCCTTCATATTAGACCTACATGATTTCCTTCTGACTGTGAGGTTCAAAGAACGTCGAACTGAGTAAAAAGTGAGGAAAAAAATAAATGAGGACAAGGGTCTAATGTGACATAAGAGCAGCAGGTGTGTAATCGAGGGGTGTGTAGGCAACTTGAGCAGATAATCAAAAATTCAGAAGTGGTTGGTCATGAGACAGGTATGCTGTAGCAGTTAGTCAAAACTGTCTTGCTTCTCACAGTTCTATTTTGCATATTATCCTTTATAGAAACAATAGGTCAAACTGAAACACTGCAGATGGTGAGCACTATTTTGTGAGTGATGCTAATGTTCTGAGTCTGTATTTCCTGACAGTTAGCAATGTCTGTGGATATCTCAGACTGCAAATTCTAAATGAGATTTCTATTTGTTTCTGTAAAGTGTATAAATTGTATAAAGTATAGCTGTGTCTCATAACAATTATGCATGGGATTAAGCTCATATTTCCACTGTGCTCTTGAGTGGTCAGTATACTTTGTCTTAGGGATTTATCATTTTGTGTTCTTCATCCACATTGAGTCTCCTCATTTGTTTTTCTTGTGCTCCTCCAGCCGTCTATCTTTCTTCCTATGTTGCATGTCCACTAGTCAAAGACATATGGGACCTTAGATTTTGAACTTGGTGTTTTCTCATTGTGAATATTTAAACATCACATATCAGTATGGCATCGAACTTCTTATTTTTATCAAACTAATTCAGATGAAAAATGTAGCCAAGTCCTAAAAAGAAGACAGAAAAACAGACAAATGTATGTTTTGTTAAATAAAAGATTTCCAAGCATAGTTCAAAATATCCTGCATTACTAAGAGGCTAGGAATAAATGATTATATATAGTGTTATTTGATTTTTCAGAAATATGAACTTGTGTTTTCTGAGTCCAGTGAAGAACTGAGGAAGATGGATGACATTGTGCTTCTTCCTTCTCTTGGGATTTTTACTTACCTAAATAGGTAGGTCAGATTCTTGGCCTATTTCATGTGATACCAGGTTGACTGATTTGCTCAATTCAGTGTCAAAGACATTTGGAAACTATCAATTATTCCTGTGGCTCAGATTAAAATACCTTACCACTGCCTAGTTTTAAAAGAGGTAAGTGTCAAATCTGTGTCACTTGGCACTTCTGAAGGTATCTTACATCACCAAATATTCTAAGGACTTTTGATTGTTTTTTTCCATGAAGACTAGTACCTTCTCTAAAGTTTTAAAACATCTCCAAATTCCTCTGTTATCTGACTAAAGATCTTAAGTGTAGATTCCTGAATCTAGAAAGAGCCTGAACCAGGAGTTCTGATACTCATGGGTCACACTGAGACCTAGACAGCAGCATTAAACTCAGGGGAGCTTTACAAAAGAACATATGTTCATGCAAGATGGTATGGATTCTAACCTAAAGTACTAAATAACTTTTAAAAAAACTGAATTGCTGAAAACATGAATGTTATTATAGTCTTCTGTTTAGAAATCCCCTTAACACCACAATGAAATCTGCTGAACACAGAGAACATAACTGATACAGATCCACCCTATCCTGTAGTTCAGGTATGTCCAACAGGCATAACGTGGTGGGTTCTTCCCCACTGAGCAACTTGGCCTGGCCCCAGGCACACATCCATCACTCAACAACAATCAAAACCCCAGTGTGCTATTAACACCATCTCAGTTGAAACCAGAACAAGAGGAGGGCGCAGTGCAGGGCTAAGTCCGCCTCTTGTGCCTGCCACACATACTCATTCAAAGCAAAATCCACGTGTATTACACATCACGTGCACTTGTGCCACTTGGTGAGTAAAACATGTTGATTACTGATAATAACACTGTCTGAATGAGACAGTCTGAACCAAATGAGACTACCTCCAATTCAAATGAGACAGCCTCCAAGTCAAGCTAGATAGAAAGAGCATTAAAACTGCTCAACCTGATCAGTCAGAGGAGGCACCAGTATCGAAGTCTGTTGCCCCTGTAAAAGGATAGAAATTGAAATGCATGTTGCCTCGTTTAGAATGGAAAGAAGAGGAGGAAGAAGAGGAAGAAGAGGAAGAAGATCCAGGGGAGGGGCCCTCAACAAGATCGCTGTCACTGACACTGGGTAAGGCAACAACAAAAAGTAAAAGACGAGAAGAAGAAGGTGAAGAAGATAGATTATAGCCTGGAAAATTGAAGAAACAAGAAAATCTATTGAAAGAAATTTGGATAGTAAAGCTGCTAATTTCAAATTTTGTGATAGATGAAAGTACTGATACTACAGATATGGCTCAACTTGCCATTTTTATTAGAGGTATTGAGAACGAATATAATGTCACTGAAGAAATTGTTTCTTTAGTGCCATTAAAAGACAAAACTAAATCTTTATTTATTACATTAATTTTCTTTATCCTTTTTTGGTATAACTGGTATAGATACTGATGTTGCTTGGATGATGGTTGGAAAAAAGGACTTATACAATTAATAGAAGATGATGCAATTCCCACCAACAACTCACATTTGATGAAATATCAGTGCATCGTCCATTATGATAATTTATATGTGAAAGCTTTAAACATGGATAATGTCTTGCAAATCATCATGTGAATTTCATGAAGATCAAGAGATTGAATCATGGCTAATTCCAGAAGTTCCTTAAAAGTATGAATGCTCTCTGTAGAGACATCATTTATTTTTCTGAAGGAAGGTGACTGAGTTGGGGTAAGATCCTACAAAGATTTTATGATTTATGAAATCAAACATATCATTTATGGAATCAAAAGGAAAATTTGTGCCATATGAAGATTAAAAATGGTTCACAGATTTAGTATTTTTGGTGGATTTATCTGCTCATTTAAATGACTTAAACATCCATCTCTTACAGGTGAATATGTACTTATCTGTGCTATGTTTCAAACCATAACAGTGTTCGAAATGAAAAATTATAGCAAGCTCCAGTTATGGCAAATAATTTTCTGCATTTTGATACGTTGGCTAAACTTAGACCTGTGAACAGTGAAAAATATACAACCATACTGCCCATTTTTATAAAGGAGAATAGGTTGAGAATAGGTTTCAAGACTGCTGAAAATTTTTTTTTATATATTTGTGACTATTTTCAGTCAACATAAATACATTACTTGTGAATTTTCAAATGGAATGTATAGAGTTGCAGTCACATATTCAACTCAAAAACTTGGTTTTTACCAGACCTTTATAAGCCCTACCTTACTAGAGAGAAATGTCCCTCGCTTCGCAATCATGCCTTATTCAGGTTCTCACTTTAAGGCAGTACGTACATTTATGAACAACTGTTTCCAAGGATGAAACACAGGAAGAGTAAAATTTCATCAAAAATCTCTGATGAACACCTTGAGAATTCACTGAGAATTGCAAGTTTTATGTTTTTGTTACCCTCTTTTAAAAAATATTTTAATAAAAATATAAAATAATAAAATAAGTTTTGTTACTTATGAACATTAACTATATTATATATTTTATATGCAGACCAAGACAATTCACTCAAGACAAGACAAAATCACTCAAGCAGCCCAGGCAACCCAAAAGGTTGGACAGCCATGCTGTTGTAGAGGGTGAGCTGTCTTGTAGATTTTGACATTTAATGCTGAGTTTGCAAGGCTTTTCAGTTTACTAGGACAGATGAGTTTCTGTGAAATTATTGTGTTTCAAATTAATGATGGCACCTTGTTTTCCTAGTTCTTGTGCCCATTAGGGAAATACATAATTCATTCTGAAGATGCACAAGGATTGAGATACTTGTGTTTGTGATCAGCTTTTACAAACAGGAAAGAAATGTCCACTTTATGTAAACAGCTGCTGAAGCGAAATGTATGTTTGTTTTTTCCCCATTTAATTTACTCATTGATTCACTCTGTTATTCTAGATTCATAGATCCTGGGGAAAAGCTATACAGCAGACTTAGTATTCAACAAGAAGGGCAACATACAAATTTTTGAGCTAAATAATAAAACTTAATTTGTCTAAAGCCTCTCTGACATAAAAATACATGCAGATAAGTGAAAGAAAAAAACATCTCTGATGTTTTTTGCAATTTAAGGCCTACGTTCAATGTTTAAATTAGAAAGCAAGCAATTCTGGCAAATTTCCAGTTTTAACAAATTAGAGACATTTTTAATACTGATAAATCCTTTGTCTTTCAGTAATTCTGTGCATGTGCTGTGTTGATATTTTCTGATAATATTGTACAAAGTTTATTTTTCTTCCATTGTTCTCCAGCTAAATATGACCATAAGGTGAATTCTTGTGAAAAGAAAACAAAGGATATTTTTTTTGGAAACCAAAAGAAATTCCTCACATGTCACTTGGCCCTATGAGCAGAAGGTGCGATGGAAGGGGCTGAAATACTGAACACATCAAATGCTTTAAAAGCCAGCACTTGAGTGTTTAAAAAATAGACTGTCAGCTGAAATGTTTCAATGCGAGAGAGAGAGGAGAGGCTCAAAGGTGTTTAAAAGGGCTGCTGGCTAGACTTGTATCAGGAGCAGTAACAGTGAGAAATTCATTGGTGTTGATGATGGAGGGGGCAGTATCGTGGATGATTGAGACACTGAAGATGCTGGCACTAGAGCTGCCAATGGTGACACTGGTGGTTGTGGGAGGGGTTGGGGTCACAGCTTTGTTAGCAGTGTTGTGTCTGATGAAGAAGTGAATGATTCTCCCAGAGTGCACCCTTCACCTTTATGTTAAAAATAACACTTGGTAAGCTATTCAAAGGGACTGGGGAGATTCTGCTTCTCCTTTGCCATATGGTTGGCTTCTCGCATCAGACTTGGCACTTTTCTTCCCTTCTGAACCACAACATTAGCAAATGGGGAGATCCAAATTTCTCAGTGGTCTCAATCTTTGAGACTTTCACACTGTGGTCACACATACCAGAGAACACATAAATTCAACAGAAGTTTTTGCTGTGGTGACAGAGCAAATGAATCATAGAATCATTTGAGTTGGAAGTGGCCTCTAAAGCTCATCTAGTCCAACTGCCCTGCAATGAACAGGGATACCTGCAGCTAGATCAGGTTGCTCAGAGCGCTGTCTAGCTTACCTTGAAGGTCTCCAAGGATGAGGCATCCACCACCTCTCTGGGCAACCTGTTCCTGTGCCTCACCACTCTTACTGTAAAAAGCTTCTTCCCTATAGCCAATCTAAACATCCCTATTTTAATTTGAAACCATTTCCCCTTGTCCTGTCTCAGCAGACCCTGCTGAAGAGTCCATCCCCTTCTTTCTTATAGCTCCCCTTTAGATGCTGAAAGGAAAATGTTACCACACTGCAATTCACTTCTTTTCCCCTCAAATTTTTCTTCTGAAATGGCAGGGGATGTTGAGGGATAGTATATTTAGTCCAAGCTTCTAATAAGCTAATAAGCTTCTTCTTTTCCTTTACCTCAAAACTTCTTAGAAAAATGAGACAAAACCCTACTATTTTCATCATAGATGTTGGTAATGCGGTTATGTGAAAGTAGAATACCATGCAATTGGTTAATAATTTTTTATATTCTAATGTATATTTTGAAAAATAATAGCAGCAAACTATAAACGTCGATTATACAGGAGTTTCTACTTTTACTGGTGTTCATCATATAAGTATACAAGAAGTGTTAATATCTTTTGTATTTTGAAACACAGATGTGAGGAGTTCCTCTCATGATTTTGTTTAAGGCAGTTTCTCAATTTCTCCAGCAGTTCTGCAATATATGTGTGTGTGTGACACTGGAACTTTGATAACTGTAGTGAATGGCATCATTTCAGAGGCTTGTTAGAAAACAAAAGTTTAGAGATATTTATAGTTAGTAGCATTCCAGCCTTTCAGTACATAGTTGACTAGACTTTTCAGCTTCTGGCCAAATAGTAAATGTTAAAATCGTATCCAGTGGGGTGTAGGTATTCATAGCAGACAGGTCTTGGTCTTGTTTCAATTCTCTGTAGAGTCCAAAGTGCTGTTCCCAATTCATGTATGAATTTATGGGCCTTTCTTCTCGGACCTCTGATTGACTCAGTACTTGAAGCCAGCTGAACCTGGAATCAGCATGGCTGCTTATTTTCAGCAAGAAGGTTTTTTTGGTAAAGCTACTGACAGAGCCACTAAGCATTTCTGAGTTCTTTTAAAAGGTTTTTCCAGTTTCTCCCCCAGGAGGATATGGATACAAAATATATTTAGTCTATTTATGCTTTTTACTCCCTTGGTCTTATAAATAATCATTTTTGAGCGAAAATGAAAGATGATATTTGAAAACACTGTGTTCACTAATATCTCAGAAATGCAAGTACATGCTGACCATGTCTACCAAAATTAACATGATTACCAAGTTTTCTGGAGTGCATAGCAGTTCTCTAAGCTGGCATTGCAGTTATTGGAAGTTTGGCTAAGTTTGTTTGTGACAGGCATTTTCTTTACAGTAACATCCTATCCATATGAATACAAATTGCTACTTTTGGAAGTCAGGGGATATTTAATGATATGAAATGAACTTCCTTCTTAAGAGGATGACAGGAAAATAAAAGTTAACTTTCTAGATTACTTCTGATTTCTATTTGCAAAAGGGTTCTTTGAAAGTCAGTTTCTTGAAATTCATCTTACTTTGACCTTGTAAGTGTTGTGTACTAGAGCTGCTCACAGGTGGAGCCCATACTCACCAAATACCGGCTTCGTATGGTGAAACTGCTGACAAAGCAGTTGTAATGACATGCATTCTCGTTACCAAACTCCACCCATGGCTGTCCCCGTCTTTTTATCCCATGCTTTGCGGAAGATGGAATGAAAATATTGCACAGAGAATTAAAAAAAAAGAAAAAGGAAAAAGGAAAAATTCTTTAGTCTGGAAAAAGTAAGGGCAAGGAAATGAGAGTTAGTGGATATCTGCCATGTCTTTTTGACTCCAATGCCTGCTTTGGAACATAAAACCATAGGTAAAAAAAAACAATGGGGGCATCATCAATGTATGTAAAAGTTAATTTACAAAAAAGAACAGTGAGATAAAGTCACATGTGATTAAGTATGTTTCCTGCTTTACCATTTTAGAAACATTTAGGGACTGCCCTTTAATGAATAACTGAATATTCCACTTTGGGCAAGCTTCACCTGCTGTTTCAAATCCCTCCTAATGCTTTTCTCCTGCTTGTCTGATCGTGTCCCAGCTCATGTCTGGTCATTGCTTCTCAGCTGCTCTTTCAGCTCCGTATATGTCTCAGTGTCCTGTTTTGCTGAGAAAAGCTCATTGTGTTGAATACCAATTTTGTGCAACCAATTCAAAACACTTCTGAGCAAACTACCTAAAAATCCTTCTTTAAACACTGCATAAGTTATTCATGAGTAGATCCCTAAGGTCCATATCCTCCCATTGCACATAAAATGAAAAAAAAAATGCACAGTACGTGTCTGAGAGGTGAGGAGAGTACAGAGTGGGAGGATCATCTCAGAAGATCAGCAGCTTTTTAGCTGTTTCCAAGCCATCATGCAGGCCCCTTGGCAGCAAGGCCAGTGTTCTGTGACAGCCTGGGGTGCTGCCAACAGCTCTCACAGAGGAGGCCTAAGAAACAATAGGGCTCCTGCCTGCAGATCTTTGCCTGTATATATGTGAAGTGTCTAAGCAGTGGTTTATCACAGCTGGCTTACAGAGTGATTCCAGATTCTCTTCACAGTAGTAGAGTTTCTGACATATTTCAAAAAGTGCAAGTCCTTGGGAGTAGTATAATAGCCTGGACCAGGTCTCTCAGGAGCTTTTAAGAAATGTATTTTTTGACCCACTTGTATTCAGGAATGTGAGTCCCTATCTATCCTGTGCACAGACTTTTTGCCTGCCTTTATCCACTCTTTCTTTAGTGTCAATTCAGTTCTGAACAGGCCTGCAGAAAACTGGAAGGTTACCGAACACAAAGGGAAAGAGGCCAATTACAAGTGACCTGGAGGGAGCAAAGTACATGTGTGACTGAAGGGTTGTCGTGGAATGGCTAACGAGAGTAAAAGCTAATTCTATAGTAAAATTCTAAAGGAATTCATCAAAGGGGAAATATTATACATAGTAAAATTTAACCAAACAGGCACACCTAGGTCATTAGAGTGTGCACATATTTATTTTTATATTATTATTCAATTGCAGGAGAGATAAAATTGAGATTGGAAGGTTTGCTGGGAGTAGATCTGGTTCAGAAGCCTTTCTGATAGGGCCTGCAGCTTGAAATGCACCTGTGAAAGAAAGCCTTCAAGCTTTACATCATTATATCCATTCTGTCCATTATTTCTTCTCAAATGTTGAGGGAAAAAAAAAGAAGTAAAAAAGAAAAGGAAATAATAGCTGTAAGTACCGCATTTTGAAAATAGACCACGCCATCTACCAAGGCACATTTGAAAGTTTTACTAATGAAAACAGGAGCACATATAAACCAAATGTAGCCAGACAGTGATTACAGAATTTTCAATTGCATTTAGGACAGTAAGACTTTTAAGTTTGAAAAGATTTTCAGCCTTTTGTATACATGTTTTCATAGTTCCATTCAAAACCATATATTGCATACTTTTGTTACATCATTTGTAGCTCTTTCTGATGGGAAAAATGATCAAAATGCCATTCAGCCCTTGAAAGCTGGTAAATTATCAGTACCAAAATTACAATGATCCTCAACAATTGTGAAGCGACTTCCTCAGCTGGTTTTCCTCCTCCAAAGCAACCTCAGGGAGCCAGGCCATGTTGGCAGTGGTTCTCTGCATGACAGCATTTGGTGCGAAGTTCCCTCACATACTGCCTTCCTAGAACAGTTTACAGCAGGTACTTTGGAAGATTTAGTCCCTTTGCTCAACCCTTTCAGCTTCACTTTAGGTATCACAGAGCGTTACCTGTGACTCCAAGGGATCCATGGTAACTGAAGGTCTCAGTGGACGTGAATTAGTATTACAGAATATATTCTTCCCTCACTATTAAGTCCCCACTGGTTCTGCAGAATTCCACTTTGCAGTTGGGAAGATACTAGTGGGATTCCTTGTCTCCTGGCATGACTACATGGATAAATTGAGAAAATGGGCTTCAGAAACAGAGTCTGAGTCTGACTATCTCTGCTTTCACACTGAATGGCAAAAAGACAAAGTGAGCTAGTAAAAGTCCTCTTCTGGACATTGTGGTGGATTTAGCCAGACCTCTGCATGTAACCTGCAAAGTGTCCTCTCCTCTTGCAATATTCCCAGCACAGGCCTTGCCCGTCCCTGAGCTGTGCTCTCTGCAGCCTATCCTTCGGAACCAGCAGTGAAGATGAAGTTTTCTGCAGGCCCAGAGGGACCTGAGTAACTTTTAGCTGCAGAAATGAAGGAACTGATCAGACAGTACATCCTAACTTCCTATACATCTTAGAAGGTTTTCCTTTCTTAGCTGCAGCTGTATTTTCCTTACAATGTCTTTGCTGATCAACTGAATGCTGATAATTTCACAGAAAAATCATGTCTTGCATTTCCTAGAGCACCTTGCTAGTTTTACTAGTCTGAATTTCTAGCATCCACTAAGACCAAGAGCACTGTTTGCTGTTTCCCATCCTGTGAAATACAGCTGCAGTATCCACTCAGCATCCACTAAGGCATTCTTTCAGAGGAAAAACTGCTGAGGACAACAGCTACTGTTGGACAGACAAAGTAAAATGGACATCAGGTATAGGCAGAACAACCATTTTCAGGGTAAAACTGATACATTCTGTGTTATCTTACAAAAATTGTAATTTATACAACCATGGGTTCATGTAGAAGTCTGTGACATTCAAGGACTATTGTGCTCATTAACTCCCTTCAAGTGAATAGCATTATGATATTTAGCTGTATCATGATACATCTTCTGGTCTCAACACAGATAAAAATTCCTATGGTATTAGCCATTTCTACCTGCTGAGACTCATATAATCAATGGAGATACATAGAATTCTCCCGAGTGTGATTTAGAGTAGGAGACTAACTTTAAGAGTGCTAACTTGCTCTCAGAGGAGCTTGTGTATAGAGGAGTCTGGAGATTAGTCTTTGTAGAACAAACTCTGTTTTTTTATGCATTCTGTTGCACCCAGGTAGTTATTTCAGAATAACAATGATCAAAGGAAAGAAGTATAATCAGAAGGAAGAGCATTAGCAAAGTACAAACTGGACAAACATCATGTAGCTCCAGATTTTCAGTGTGGTTTCACTGATCACTGCAAATATCTGTCCTGTTTCTTTGAACATACAGATGTATAACGAATGCAAAAAAAACTTTAAAAGTCAATTTGCACAAGTGCAAAGTATACCATGTACAAGGTATAAGGCAGTAAATGACCAAGTTGCTACATTTGTGAGGTTGTTTAATTACATCTCCCTCTCTCTCTTCCCTCCCTTCAAGAACAGATTTTCATCATTAGTCACTAAAAACTGTTATTTCAAGGACTGACAGGTGCTGCCATATTTTTATATGGTCAATGTCATTTGATTTCTTGTCTTTCTTCAACACAAAGACAACTGTATTCTTCTCTGGAAAGAAAAAAAAGAAGAGATAGTCATTCCCTGGTTGTTAGGAAGATGAGATATTCAGTGAACTGTTCTTTCACAGTATGACACAACGCTGTGTTACTTTTTGCTGTCCAGAGAGAGTCATTTTCTTACAAACAGGGCCCCTTTTAGACTTATCCACCATGCATATAGACACGACTTTTATAATGCACTAAGCTAACCTATATTTTAATGCACAGTCTTCAGTGTGAAATTAAATTTTTGTAGTCTCTATTCACACAACCCTTTTTCTATAACCCTTTTACATAATGTGATATAATTTGAAGTGACTAACAATAATAATTGTAGGGGTAAAATGTACCCCTAAAGAAAAGAACTTTCACAGGTGAAGGTTAGCATCCTATATCCAGCTGTGTTGGCCAAATTGATATTAGTTTAATAACCTGTAAACTGTGCTAGAAAAATGTAATTGTCCTACATTACAAGGGTACTCCTTTAACTGCACGGTTTATTCAAATGTATAATCTAAATAATTGAGTACCTATGTATACAATAGAACATTGCTTCATATGCAAACACCATTTAATAGACAGTTATATCCAAACAGATGGATGAAAAAGATGCCTGAATATAATTGGTTTGCTTTTGATTATTCCACAGATACAAATTTACTTAAACAATAAGTCTAGACAAGGTAGGATTTATTGTGAGACAAAATTCAGTTTGGTAAAGTGAAGCTGAGGGATTTATGAGGCACTTAGTGGGACTCTTTTTTAATCTACTTCTCACCTTGCTATTTAATAAGAGTAATGTGAGAAAAGAAGCAGGCTTATATCTACTGACCCACAAGCCATATATAGTTTTTAGAAGGATACAAAAATTGCTGTCAGTCTGTATCATAAAGTTATGTCATAAAAACCTGCAGGTGAACATAAACATACGTGACTAAATTGTAGAAGTGTATTGAAAAAGAGTCAAAAATAGTAAACGAGCAACTACACATAGTAACTGAGTTTCAAAAGCTCTGGATATCTAGAAACTCACTTCAAAGCCTCATTACTCTGTCATTTATGTTATACGTGGTTGTGGCACTTCTTTTGGAATGTCTTACTTGCAGAAAATGGTATCTGAATTTGGTCTTGCAAAAGTAACTCTTGACGCCAGTCTCTGACAGCTGCAACTACATAGGGTCATAGACCATACTAATCTGCTTGTTTGTCTGTTTCAGTGTTTGTTAGGCAAAGCCTTTAAACAAGCCTAGGATCAGTCAGTGAGAAGTGTTGCTTCTTCTGAGGATGGCAGTAAAATTTCTGCCCTACATTTTTCTACAGCTTCCAAGTTATGCTTCCTATAAATATACCCATGGAATTACATCTGTATATACATTGTATAAATGCACATTCACACATATCTTTTTAATATATGTGTATTATAAATTGCTATCATACTTAGGCTCAATGCACAGGTACATAATTTTCAAGGAAAAATAAAGAACTTTTGCTTAAGCCTAATATTATGAGACATTGAACTTCACTGGTGTCAGAAGAGGTTGACTACTAATCCTAAAATGATTGGTCACTGTTATATCTAGAAGTCATCTTGAACCAGAATTTAGACTACCTTCACTGGTGCTTAATTTACCCATTACTAATATAATGTTTCAGTTCAAGGGAGAATGAGCAATTCAGACTACTTCATATGTAGGGCTATTACATTCTTGCTCTAAATTAAAAGGAGGAAATAATGCCAGTGCCTAATTTAGTGCTATGTGGTTTGAATATATCCTTCAGTCACAAATTATTTGCATTTCTTCCTCTTGTATCTCCTACAGCTTATAATAAGATCAAGTCAATAACAGCCTGTCTCAGTAGATCTATTTTTGATGGTTTGTCTTCCCTTTTTTTTCCCTTTATCCCCTTTCTTTTTAATACTGAAAAGCTGTGGGTTGTTTTGTTTTGTATTTTAAATAAACTCTTTCAGCAAATCAAAATAAGGTATTGCCACTGAATGCTGCCAACTTCGTAATAAGATTTAGTAGCTTTCTAGAGAGCTACTTGCAGTTCTGATAATAATTTTCTTTAAGTGTTCCGCTTTAGAAAATGTCTTCTTTTTACTGAAGTTGCCATATGTACATATGGGCATTTTTTCCTGAAAATATTCCTGGGATTTTATTACCATTAATCTTTTCTGAGGGTGTATATAATTTATCTCACAAGCCATCAGAATTCCCAGAGGGTAAATTACTCTAGAGGTCTCTGTGCCCTCATACTGTATCAAATTGACCTGCTTCTTGTTTGCCATTTTTGTGTACTACATTGCTTATTTAACAAGAAACAGAATGATTGTGATTCTGAGAAGGTCCTTTGATAGTAGTTTTGACACTCTGCCTGAATAATGACCCTCATTATGGAGCCCATGACAGGCTCTGAAAGTACTGATTTATGAATACATCACAGGTTCAGCATTAGAGCTCCCTCTACTCACTCCTGATATAGGACTAGATATAGATACAGAGTTTTGAAACACAGTGAAGATGAGATAATTGCATGATTATTACTATTCAAACAACCTATTTTTCTGAATTAACAAAGCCCTGTCAGTTAATTTTGATTGTCTCCCAAGTTATTAGAAGCCTCTGACAAAATGTTTGTTGGGAAAATCTATTTCATGTAGAGTTGCCAGCCATGTCAAAGGACAGTAAGGCTGAAGTTACACGTAGTCTTGTTGCTGGAAATGCTTTTCTATAGCAAACACTCATTAACAGTTGATATGATAATAGACTGTTAGAAGCAAGCTTAGCTAAGAGCTAGAAGTCTGTGTCCTTGCTAAAACAAATTACAAGACACTTTGTAAACATATTTTTGTGAGGATTCTTGTTGATTTATTGTTTCTTCCATAGCAGTTATTTAAATAAATGTAGCTAATTTAGTTCGTTTGCTGCGCTGTATAATTTTGTTCTTTGTGTGATGGGGTTATATGTAAAAGCCTGAAGGAATCACATCCCTATTAATCTTTTTACAAGTGCAATAAATAAATAAAGAGACATAGTTTAATTTTGCTAGTTAGGAGATTTAAAAAGGCAATGGTAGCAAAATGATTTCTTCCTCTTTGCACTGCTCTCCATGTCCTTCTCTTAAAGACATAAATAATAGTTTTTGTAGGAAAGCATTTACATTAACAAGTCTATCCATGAAGACACGTATTTAAGTCCACACCTAGAGGTACTTTCCTGCCCCCCACAAGTGCTAATTCTGGAATGTTCTACTTGCCCCAGAAGATGGTGAGTTTCTTGTTGGAATGTGAAAACTGCTGTAGTGCTAAGAGCTCCAGGTTGGCAGTGTACTTCAGCCTGCCAGTGGAAAGAGTTCCCCTGAGGCTGAGTCTCTGCCACTTCAGTTGTAGATTTAGGTATCAAGAATCCAGAGATTCAGAGTCAGAGATTTCCATTTGAGGATAGTGATGGGAAGAAAGCAAAGTAGCAGTGTGGCATGCATGTGTGATGCATCATGCTGTAGATTGATTCGTGAAGGGAGGTGATCTGTTCTCTATAACCTTTCTGGTAAATTCAAACCATGTCCAGAGTCCCTTTTACCTAGGTGACACCTGTTCATTTGCATATAAGCATACTAAAACAGAACTTCGGGAAGTGATTAATTGGAGTGCACTGAACAGAAAATGCCGGCGAAGTTAAGACAGCTGCACCAACATTGTGAGTTAACCCTAAAAATGTAAAGAATCAGTGGTGGTTAATGATGTTTTGATGAATTCAAGAACACATGCAAGCTAGCTATATGGTCTGTCTGGTTTATATGCCTAAACTGGAAATGGATAAGGCTTCCTGAGCCTGCGCTTTCTGTTTTCTAAAACAGCCAAAAGATGGTTGAATCTGACAGTCAGCTCATCAGAATAAGCAGCAAAGTGGGAACAGCTTATGAACAGCTTGTGTCATGAAACAGGGTCTATCTGTGTTAATAGTAGTCACATTGCCAGATTGAACTGTATCATAGAATACCCAGTAGATCAATCTCTTGTAATTTCCTGCTATGTTTTATTCTTTGTTCACTCTTTCCTTTTTGCTCATGAGAAATTCTGCAAAGCAAAAGTTTCTTGGAAGATATTTTTAAATGGTTAATTGCAAATGAAATAAAATTCATTTATAAAGGCCATCTAGTCATTCCAGCATGACTTTGGAAACTGTAATTGAGAACCACACTTGTTGACTGCCCATTTCAAGGCCATCAAAATCACAACACTTTTTGGTAAACTATATCTGTTTTCAAGCAGTGGCTTACTATATTTTTTAACTATTTATAGTTGTGTGTGTTGCATAAATTAATCAGTGAAAATCTTTTATTGAAACCTTTATTATCCCTTTCAAAGATAGTCAAGATAATTGTTGACTTTGTTGCTTTCCTTCTCGGTAAAGCTAGTACCAGAGTCTTGTAGTTCTATAAAGGTATTTCAGAGCATAACAAAACCTTCTAGACTTTAATAACTATACATGACTGATCTGTCCTCTCTGGCAAGGTTAACTGTTTCTCCCAAGGAGTTAAGTGGCATATAAACTATTGTTCACACCATTTGTGCTAACAGCCTAGCATGACCTCAAATGCTGTAGTGGTCATACACGGTATCTTGTACAATACATTTATCAACAAAGGTAAAAGGACCACGGGGGCAGTGCTGACTTTAAGTGTATTAGGGATCTATAAGGATAAATGCCTAACCTCACTCTACAGCAAAAAGTAATTACTGAACCATTGTTTCTATAGTGTTAATATTTTTTCATAGTTCTTTAGAAATATAAGCTATTTAGTTCTTAGGTTGACATCTGTACTGCATTATATTTTATACAATGCATCTAGACTAAAGTGTAGAGCAATCATATAACTGTGAGATCATTTTACATTTCAAGAAATCATCAACAGAAATAAAACATAGAAAAGGGAACAGATTGAATTCAGCAGTTATTTTTAATAGATTTAAATGATCTAATTAACAATAGCCTGAACAGCAGAATTTTAGGGCTTTATTTTAAAATTGCATGCCCCATTTACAGTGTGTATAATCTTGCATACTTATTCACACTTAATTTTTTTTCCATCCATTAGCTCTTGGTTGCAACTGACTCCCAGTCCTTGGACTCCCACCCACTTCATAATTAAGTGCCCTACCTGAAAAGAAGGTAAGATCCGCTCAAGTAGAGAGTGACCACCCTTGTACTATTTAAGATAAATGAATTCAGTACAGGAGAAAACAAATTTATCAAAATTTTCCATTTGAAAATAGTGTTCCAGGAGTCTGCCTAAGGATAGTCAGGAGATAGGCATTTATGATTTGCAGGGTATTTGAAAGCAGTAATTATTCTTATAGTCTTGAATAATGAATAATTATCAGAACAATCCACTGTCACATGGCAGAGGTATTTACAAAGGTCATAGTCCCAAATTCCTTACTTGAGGAAAATGTCCACTGAAGCGGATAAAAAAATTATAATAAAAATTAAAGAGGAACCTGGCTAATGGGAACTGGAGTCAAATTACGCTATCATCTTTTAAGTCTGTGGGAAATCAAAGCAACTATTAATAGCTAAGGAATATGATTAAGATTTTTTGCTATCCTATTTCCAGGTGGGGCTAATACTGAGTGCTGCAGAGAGAGGTTTGAGAAGCCCCTGGTGAACAATTACCATGTGACTCCCCGTAGCAAAGTTTTGGTCCCAACAGCAGTTGGTTTTTGCACTTGTAGTAATACAGTTTTCTGTTCTCTGCAATGTTTTAACTGTTATAATGCCACCATGGAGTGGTCTGTTGTTCACCTAAGCTAGCTGAATCCCACACATCTCTGGGAAAGCCTCATGGAGCTAAATCCCTTGGCTTATTTTGGAAAATAGGCATTTTTTAATTGCTTTTAAATGTATGACTTGCTAATTACATTGAGTTCCCCTTTTACTATTGTTATGCCACCGACAAATGAACTCGCTGATTTTTCTTTGTATAGAAATCCTTTACACATACAAACATGTATCACAACATTTCTCCCACTTATCCACTTCCCACATTTACTCTGTAATCCTGACTTTTTCACTCTGCACAAAGAATCCTCTCTGTGTTCTGTCAGGACTCTGCATCATGTGTCATCTGGTCCCTCCTGGGAATGGATATGGGGGGCAATATCAATCCCTCCAAAATTAAAAGAAAAAGAAGCTACATATTTCTCATTGTTTTTTTCATGCCAATAAAAACATTTTGCTCTTTACAACATGTATATCATAGCACTGACATCTGCCCTCAAGGTGAGGTGTCCTTTTGCTGCACTTCTGTGTATATCAAACATTTCACATTATTGCCAGTTTCTCTCACTTAAGCAAGAATCTTCCTTTAAATGTTTCCTGTCTAACTGACAATAATGCAAATTTATAAGGGCCAGATTTTGAGCCAAGCCTCCCATTTTTGAGTCCACCACCTTGGAGGCACAACATAGCTCACTTGGACACTGAACATCTGGAGTGCAGCAGTCATCATTTGCTCTGTTCTTTATGCCAGTATGGCCATGTGCCATTATGAAAAGGACATGAATTTAAACTGTCAGAAGGAGATAGATCAGTGCTGGGTTTGTGTTATTTTGCCATTATGAACTTAGCATTTGGGTTTTTTGTTGGGAGGGGGGAATGGTTTTCTTTGCTTGTTCATTTTTGTTTTGTTTTTAAAGACCACTTCATTTCTCAGAAATACATTCTGTGTTATGCAGTAGAAAAAACCTTGTCTGGTATTACAATATACGTGGTTCAAGACAGTGTGTGATTTTGTTTAGATGAGAAGTGCACATTTGCACAGTGGAGTTACCTATGTAAAATGGTTTTGGGGCAAGTAACCTACAAAACTAGGCAAAAGTAAAAACATAGTACAGAATGGAAGTTAATATTCCTTAATTTGGAAGCAAAACAGACTATAAAAATGCTCCTATGTGGAGGATCAAAGGCCATCTACATTATTAATTATCAAAAGATACTGCTAGGATCATGAATAAATTTAAGAAATAAAGAGAAAATCTTGATGAATTAAAGTCTTTCTCTTGAGACTACATTTTTGAGCTCTTTTTCAGGCAAAACATAAGCTATTCCCTATTCTTCTAAGGATTCAAAAAGAATTGAAATTGGACTGTACTTTCATTGGTAGTATATGATCACCAGTCAAATTACACATATAAGGTCCTGCCTTTCTCTTGTCTGCCTTAGCATTTGAGCTAGTGTTTGCTTACAAGCGTGAGGTTTGTTTGATAGCTGTATGCTAAACTCTAGAATATATTTCCTCAGTACTGTAGTTCCTTAGAATTTCTCTTCCTTGGCCTCTTCCTTGGCCTTTTGGATGCCTCTAGTGCTAACTTTGCTGTTGGCTGTGAAATTGCCTCTAGGGCTGCTGTAGGGTCAGACAGCTCATGGTCTGTTTTTTCTTCACAGCTGCTATTGATGGAGAGCTGTTCTTACCTTAGAGAGAGGTGTGATTAAAAAGCCAGGTACTGAACTTCCTAAATTTTCCCAATATGCCTCTGGAACCCCCTTAACCATGTTTTGAAAAAAATCCCATAGTATTCATTAAATAACTGGGGAAATTCTTTTAAGAACAGTTTTTCCTTTTCCTGCACAAAACAACATAAATATATTCAAAAGGTTCTGTAGAAACAGATTGTACAATACTATTTTTTTCATTTCTTCTCCACATAACTTCTCCCCATGTACACATTATTGTTATTGACAGCAATTCTAAAGCCCTTTAAAAAAAAGAAATTAAATAGTGAATCAATAAAGATTAGCTATTTACTGTAGATTATTACTTTATCACTCCCATAATTACAATAATGGTTGCTGATGGAAATTCTATTTATGTGAATCATTTTATACTTGTTATTTATTATTATTAATGTTACCATTATTATCTTCTTACCCTTCAGTTCACAAGATGTATCTTCTCTGTGAATTTTAATTTCAATATCTTGCTATTATACTGTACATAATCCTATCAAAGACTGTCCTTCATGCAACATTTTCAGTGATATATTATCACAGAGACCATTAATGAATGAGCTTCATATCTTACTAATACTGTTTTAGATACTATTTTTATTAATTTTCTAAGCTGTAATTCTTCATATGGTACCTATGTCTGTCTTCTATTAAAGTTGTGTTTTTGATTTTAACATGAGGATTTCAAAGGGAGACATTAACTTTGTCTTTAAAAATACATTTCAGTTCATAGATTCTAAATGACGATATTATAATGTCTCTGCTTTGTTCTTTCAGACTTTTATAAATTCATATTCATATTTTCCCTTAGTTTTTACAAGCAGTATTTTGTTAATAAACAATTTTTTTTACAAATATTTTTATTCTCATAGCATGCCATAAGGATTGAAAAAACATACAATCAAGGCGCTTGGCATTGTTCTTCTGAGATATGAAATATTGTAATGAATGACAGATAAATATTTATCAATTTCTAAGCATACGTTACAAGTGAAAACAATAACTGAACGCTACACACTATAAGTTTCTATTAGCTAATTTTTCAGATAAATGTCAAATTTATTTATAAGGGACCACTACTACGATCAATTTGTTCATTTTGCTGTATCTTTTCTTTATTCCTATGGTTTGCTCTTAAGACTACTGGAAGAAATGACATTACGTATCTTGCATATGATATTCAGTTCTTCAAATATTTTAAACAATGTCTTAAGAGCACTGCACTCTCAAAGTTGAAAAATGGTATTGGTTTAGAATCACAGTTTAAGGGCAAAACATCTTCACTGGCATTTGAAGTATAGATTTAACTAATCTTGTACTGTTTAACCTTTTTTACTTATACATTCTGATAGTATAGTGTTTGTAGTCAGTACTAAAAGGTCTTTAAAACTGCAGTATATATAGAAAATGTAAATAAGTCTTACAGACTTTCTGAAGATTATTAAATATACATGTACTCTGCAGTGTAGATTAATAGCTGAGGAATGATGCATCGTTATGGTAACATAAACCTATGATATATTTAGCATATAGTGTGCCAACCTGCATAAACAAAACATAGCCTTCTGATGGCTTTGTAAAGATATACATCATTAATCTTTATACTGAACGTATTATATTTACCAATTTTTTAAAGTGAAACCACCTACTAATATAAAATTCAAAATCTATGACCAAACACCATGTTGCTCTTACGGCTAACTGCAGATAACTGTATAAATTTTCATTTACATAACAATACATTAACATGAAAAATCTAGGACCATACAACGTGAAAAAAATTCTATACAACCTATCTTACCAAAGCTTTCTTAATCCTTGTGTAAAGGATCTGAATAAATATGAACATTAGCAATTCTTTGCCTGTTAGGACAATATGTGAGATTCCTTTTTTTTAACATTTAACTTTTTCCAAGGGGTGCTTCTATAGCCTCACAGGTTAAAATGTTTCTATTGATTTTTATGTCTGGATTTATTGTGCACATATAAGCATCAGAATACGGCAGCTCATCTGATATCATAGGCATAGCAATGTGATTTACGAAAGCCTAAGGATTTTACTTTATCTAACATAAAGGGAAGGTGTACACAGATGGACCAGTTCATCACAGCACTTAAACACATGCCTAAATGTAAGCATAAACACTGCTGCATTTAAAGCAAATCAAGTGCTTGTGTCCTGGATGAACTGAGGCTTAGATTATTTTGGAATCCATTTTTTTTAGTGTTTAGCTTACCATTTGGCCAGGCCCAAATCCATTCCTAATGGATTTTTTCTCCTCACAGAATATGTAGCTCTAGTCTTTGTGCCTTAGTATGACTGATTTAACTGAGGCTTGTCATGCTGATGAGATAGGGACATTGCATCTTCATTTAGATAGTGACTTGGCAAAGCATTGAAATCTGTGTTTTACTTCAAGAAACTGTAGAAAATCAGCCTTGTAGAAGCTAACAGGGTTAAACATTCTTAAAGTTAAGCATATGCTTACATGTTTTGCTGGAGTGAGGCCAAGGGTACCAGTTCAGGAAAACATTTAAGTGCATGCTTACATCCCTTTGATGTTAATGGGATTTAAGCTTGAAGATTTACATATATGCGACAGTGATTTGCTCAATAAAGATACAGTGTCGAGTTGAGGGCTCAGACTGGAACATTCAAAATGGACCCATCTCCTACTGATTTCCAACATATCTAGGGGAATCTGAGTCCCTAGAAATGTTTGAAAATGATGTTTTTTATGGAACATAGAGCACAGTACTTATCACGGCTGTGGTGTGACTCAAATACAATAGCATCTTGCAGGAGGAAGCTGACTCCTACTGAGTCCTTCAGGACTGTGTTCCATGCGTGGGTGGGACCTCAGGATCTGATTTCTTGTGTGAAGAGGCAGCATCATTCCAAATCCAGTATGTGGTCCCTGTCTTGACTGTCTCAGAGTTATGTTTCTAATCTAATCCTCTGTCTTTCCTTACTGGCTGCTGGGGGTTTGTCTTTTCCCAAAACAGCTGCCAAAGTGAGTGGAATTGCTCTCTCTGTGGAGGTACCTTCTTCCTTTGGTGGGCTGCAAAGAGAACCTAAATTAGATGCATGCGTTTTAGACAGATGGATCCAGCTGATGTAAATCATACCCTCAGTAACTAACCTTACCTCTGAAATCCAATTTGAGTGCTGTAGCTTCTTTTTTTTTTTTTTTTGTTTCCTCAGGAGAACATTAAAATTACATTTGAGTGTCCACAAGGGGCCTTGTAACCAACATTGCAGGTTAGCACCTACTCTGAATATACAGTGTTCATACACTCTGAGTATACAGTAGTTACAGTATCTGAAATATGATTCTATTGGGGTCCCACATGAACAATTACCCTGGACAATATTTACTAAATATGTCATTTTTCACCAAAAGACTTTTTTCTTTTTTTCCTTTTTGTTTTTAAGAAATCTTGGAGTGTTGGTCTGAGAGAAATGGCAGTTTTCTTTTCTGTGCTTACAGAGTAAAATTATGTCTGTCAGAGATGAAAATACCATAATTATGTCTTCTTATAATTTATTCATTACTTTATGGATCTAAAGCCTTCCAAGGAATGTCACAATTCTACAGAAAATTCTTGAATGCAGCATTTAGCAACTTGATTTCTGATGTAGCTGACAGGTTCAGATAAACACAGTTAGTGAATACATAGGTGGTATTTCTTCCCCTTCCACTGGTGATGGCGGGATTTACTTGAGCCTGTGAAATAGCTTTAAACTGTAATGGCAGCTGAGCAGTAGCTATAAATTGGGTGACGTTTTACCAATTCAACAGGGGGCTCTGCAGCAGTCTGCAACGCAAGCATCCAGTATGGGAGTATATAAGTATTAGCATTGCCCTTGGCAATATCTATATTGTACTTGACCTCAAGATACTCCCAATGTATGTAAAATATTCATATCTCCCTTGGTATGCTTTAGTTTTCCTTTCCACTATCCTTTTTCTCTTTCATTCTTTGGTGGAGTGAACTAACAACGACTGGAGTTATAGCTTAAATCATTGCTGAGATTCTTCTTGTCAACTGTTTAATGTGTAGGAGTTCTGTTTTGTTCTGATTGTGTACGTTTAGCAATTTCCATAATAGGCCTTCTCTGTTAAACTGTCTCTTCTATGATGAAAACAGAGGAAGCGGCAGGTCCCCTGCCATTATCCCAAGCCAAAAAGGAGGAATGGCATTTCATGGGTATGAGGTATAGAGTCTGAGCAGTTGGCTGAAAAAGTTATGCCCCTTTGGAATGACACATGAACACATTACGCAGCCAGGTTTCAGTTTACAGATCAGTGCAGTTCTGTAGCTGAGGAAACACTCATCACCTTCTCAGATTCTGGCCTGAGAAGACATAGAGTCACTCAGCAGGTGATAAGGAGAAGGATATAGTGGTTATCAGAGTCAAGATTATGAGATAACTTAGCACCGTGGAATGGTAAAGGTGGTATAGAGCAGAGGTTCCCTACACTCAAGCGCTCCGCAGTTCTTATTTTGTTGTTTGCTGCCTGCACACAAAAGGATCAAATCTCCCTTTGCAGCTTGATCCAGCTTCCATTAAAAGGCAGCACAAATCCCTTTGCCCTGAGCAGAACTGGATCTGTATAACCAAAATCCTTTTATGTGTCTGAGAGAATAGTGTCCTCTGTGTCGTTTCTGTTCAGCTCCAGCCTGGTTTGTAACTTCCACTTTCCCCATTTGAGTTCGGTGCGGCATGAAATTCGATTGTGCCAGGTGTTTCAGTGATGTTTTACTGATGTGGTATTCCCCTTGAAATTAATGTCTTTCTAATCACACACATTTATAGATTAAAGAGGCACTTGATGAAGTAGAATGGACTGAGTTCATTCCTGGCTTTAATGTCATATTCTTACCTTAAGTACAAATACTTTATGTTGTCTTTTCTTATGTCAGTGGTTTTTAATGTGCCCATAAAATGATAGTTCTATGAGTTGCAAACTCATATTTGTTTTCAGTTAACTCTACTTGTATATCCCTCAGGAGTAGAATTACAGTCATGGAAGCTGATGCAGTGAATTTGGTGGTTTATAAGTAGGAAATACTTAGATTTTGGGGCATATGCAGCCTTTCATGTACAAAGTTCTCATTTTAATGTACCTCAGGCTACTGGCTTTACGATTTACAGTTAATTAGGATTCTGATTTGGGTTGAAAATTCCAATACCTATATGCTTTTATACATGCATTTCAGATCATGCTGGCTGAAGCAAATAACTGTGACTGTAGTCAATAAATGAATGTATACTACAGGGAGCAGCCCTTCCCCCAGCCTCCTCTGACAACCTGCAAGAAAATCCTACTGTGCTCCCAGTTCACAGCAATATCATTCTGACATCACTTTGTGATAGCTAGAAGATTTCCTTGCCTATCATTTAACAAAATCCCAATACCATTTCCTTACTTTTAACAAAGTCTCAAAATCCCTAATGTATCCCATATTTGCTCTGCCTGTATTTCATGCTCAAATTGAACTCTTTAGATAACTGAGTTCTAATCTGCACATGTAGATGTGACTTTTATTAGCATCAGTCAGCACTGCATAAGTGTGTGGAAGGGTAAGTGAGGTAAATTCCAAAATACTAATGCTAGAGAGAACATAATAAAGCATACGAGTTAGGAATTCAGCATTTAAACTACTTGGTATTTCTCTTGTATATTAGGATATATAGCAACAAGCTAATAACTATCCAATAGGGGATAATTTCATGTGATTCAACAATTCTTTTTAAAATATGAATATTTAAAATGAATATTTTTTAATTTTCCATTTGTTTACATTCCCCCCCAAAAAACATTCAAACAGCCTCTTCCTCTAGAATAGTTTTGCCTTTTTTATTAGTTAAAGAATTGATACCTTTATGTAAAAAAATTCTTTATTAGCCTCAAATGCTATTCTCGGAACTACTCAGAAAGGTAAGCTTAATTTTGAAGCTCATCATTAAGCTGGCCAGGAATTGGACTGAGCTGGGACTGTGCAGTTTGAACACGATACGAAAGGGGAAGAGATAAGATATAAAGCTGGAGGAATCCTAGAGAGCTCCCTGCTCTGCTCACGTTGCTGTAGAAAAATGAGACTGCTGCTGGGAAAGGCTACTCTACATGAGTGCTTGGTATCTCAGATCCCTTTCCCCATGAAGATGCAGTCTGGAAAGAAGACAACAGAGCCTGAGTTAGTTCTGTAGCACAAGTGCTTTTCTGCCATAAGAAATTCTGTACTTGCTTATGCTGAGAACCAGGCCTTGAAAGAGCTGTTGATGACAGCCAGGATTTACGGTGGCAGAGAATTTACACTGGTAGGGGGGTTTATTTGGCACAGTATGCAATAAATATATACAGTTTTGAACATGACAAAACATGTTTGCTTAACTTATTCATTCATAATGTCAGTATAAGCAGGTGGTCTAACTGTAGCTGCACCATCAGGAAAAAATATATTCTGCAAAGTAGAAAACAGGAGCTGAAAGTGTTCATTGGGAAAGCAGAAATTTTTAAGAACAAGCCAAAGATGTTTAGCATCTTGCACCTTACACAGTCATTTTCAGCTTTGCAAAAATAGATTAAAGCAGCTAGTTTGGAAACTTTTTATGATGATTTGTCATACCACAGGACAAAAAGCCTACTTCATATATAAGAAATAGAAAATTAGTAGAAAATCTGTCCAGTTTATAACCATTTATGCCTGTTAGTGATTGTCTAGCATCAGTGCAACAGCAATATGTAAATTCTCTGCCAAGATTAGGCTCCTACTGTGCTGCACACCAGATAAACACTTAGGAGATCGGATACATGAGATTCTTGCTCAGATCCTATACTTCTAAAAATGGAATGGTTCTAATGAGTAAACAGAACATGGGCATAGCATGCAATTTTGGGGAATTATAGATTTAATAAACAAGAGAGACAAAGTACAGAAATACTAACCAGAGAACTGGGGAATATGTTCCAGGGTCACCTGTAAGGTTAGTAACAGAGATGGCTATAGGATTTAATATAGAATCCATTCCTATATTCTCTTTAATAAACCTTTCCATGCTATGTCTTCAAGCTCCCATCAAATAGATATACACTAATTCTGTTCATTGCTGAATCTGAAATGTCTGCTATTTAAAAGCTATCTTGATGCAGTAGTAAACAAATACCTTGATGGAAGCCAGCAGTTATCTGCTTCTTTCAGATCTGGCTAAAGGTGTATCGAGACAAATGTGAGAGACCAAAGCAAGAAGAAACAAAATACACTGAGGAAGTTTAGGTTCCTTTTAAAAGTTAATTTAGTTTAAATAAAAGTTACTCTTGAGATAATGTACTTGTTAATGATAGAGAAAAGCTCCAATAAAACCCAAAGTAATAGTGGGTAGAGCCAGAGCTTGAACTTAGAAAGGAAAGGGAGCATACCTACTGTTTAAAGCACAAGTCTGCAGTACAGGGTTCTATCCTTGTCTTTGCCACTGATGTATTGTGTGATGGCAAGTACGTAATTTACTCCATGTGAGGTAAGTATTATTCTGTGCATTAAAAAAGAATATTGAGAATATAAAAGTTAAACGCAACATTTCACAAAGCATTTCCTAGGTCAGATTGCCTCCAAATTTGACAGTGCACCTTGAACCACCTGTGGTTCAAAATTCAGAATTTGGTGCTCCAGCAGTGCCTCCAGAGGTCAGTTTAACCCTTAACTTCAACGCATCTCCATTTTCTCAAAAACCGACCAGCCAGAAATGCTGTAAGTCTACCCTGCCAGGGTCCAGACTAAATCACTTGCTTTGAATATTCTTCCTCAAACAGGTTTACAAGAAAAGATTTTCCAGATATTAGAAATATCAAAAGGCTTCAGTATTTTGTACTTAATAGGTAGGCAAATCATTCTGTACAAAATATGGTCTGTCTGCTTTCCTATAAGGCTATACAGGATACACCTTGACTAAATGGCTTCTGCATTGCCCTCTGCACTCTTAACAGCTGGTGTCCATCTCTCAATGTGTAAAGTCCTGTCCCTTTTAGTTTCCGTGGGTGTGACACTAAGCATAGAATTCACATAGATATGTACAGTAGGTTGAACGAACCCAGCGAATCCCAGAGAGACCAGACAGCTCTGGTAGAGCCTGGCTATGTCAGAGGCACACCACTTTGATGGATTTTTGTGGCAGCTGGGCACAGAAACCGCTTTACACTTGATTGTCAACTATTAAACCAGCTCTAACAGCCTTAACTGTGCTCTGATTTATGCTAAACAAAACATCCTTAGGATACCATGGATGGTCAAATTCTCTGGATTTGGTTAGCTTTCTCAAATGCAGTAAGCAGCTCTGCTTTTTTTTTTTAATTTTTTTTTTTTTTTGAAAAGCTTTCAGCTGTCCCTACTGACAGACTTTAGAAGGTCAAGAGCCCTGATAATATTGTTTCACACATCAAGCAAGTGATTATAATCATTTTGATACTATCAATAAGAGTAGTTTAACTAACATATTCCATATGTTTGCAATATCAGTGCCCACAGATGCACTATTAGTTCTACTAACGTAAGCAGAAGTGTTGTTAAATTAAATATTAACATTTTGTAAAAAAATAAATAAATAAACAAGAGCTGAATAAATAAAAAAGGGACGATGAGTACAATGCATACTTCTGCCTTTGGGAGAAGCATGACAGCTTTAGGAGAGGTATGGGATGCAACTGTATGTCTTTTATTTTTATAGAAACATAGAAGGGTGATGTGTTTAAATCTGTCATTTTCAGGCATTCACGTACTGGGTAATGCAAACTGTTTACTAGAGTTGACTAAATTTTTTCACAAGATTTAAAAAAAATACAATTTTAATACTTGAAAATGAAAATGTTATGAACAAGTAATATTTTTCCACATTATTTGAAACAGGAAATTTACCAGAAATGTTATTAAGATCATTGAAGTCTGTGTTAGATAACTGATTTTCTTTATGAAATTGAACAGTGGCAGAATCAGATCTTTTGTTGGAATTAGAATTTTCCAATTTTACAGCTTTTTAATTTGCTGTAAATTCATAGAGAGAAGAGGTGAGAACTAGCAAGATCTTAATTTGTTGTGTCTGAATAGAATGTCTGGTCAAAGAAATCCACCTCCTTTTGGGAGCTGGGGTTGATCCTTCCAAAAAGCACAGGATTGCCACCACTTGGGCTTGATTTGTTCTAAGAGCACAGGATGTGTGGGGTAGGAACTTCATCATTATATTCCATAACAGCATACAGAAAGAGGAAGAAGGATACTCTTATAAGCTCATACATTACTCCAGAGCAAAAACCATTTTTCCCATTCTCATTGTTTAGAATAAGAACTGTTTTACTGTTTTCTCTTACTACACGGAAATGTATGAGACTTCAGTTGCTCTTAACAATTTGAAATAAATTGATACTGTCCTTTACTTAGCATAAAACTGTGGTTAATTAGCTAAACCTTTCTTGCTGTAAAATGAGTCTCATTAAGGTATCTTCACCAAAGATATTTTACAAGCTGGCTTACTGATGTATGCAGTCAAATTTTCAAGGACATTTGAAACATTTTACAGTTGTGTCTACACTATTTTATATCAAAAATTTGTAATATTATCAATTCCATGGGTAATTAACAGGTCTTTGAAAGCCCACATGAATGTGTTCAACTACGTAGAAGTCAATAGAAGATATGACGAGCCATTTCTGTTGCAAGAAAGGTCAGAACTGGGTCATTAGCAGATGTCACTCAGCTAATATATGAGGTGAAGGTTTACAAATATCTTATGATCTGTATATAAAGGTATGTATATTACCTGTAATTCCAGAATTATCTGGAGTTGGATTATTATATAAAATGTATTGTTTGAATATTAGACCTTATCTGAAGCCTGTTACAGTCAATAGAAAGATTTGGCTTTCACTCAAGCTTCTAAACTGGAGAAGAACCTGTGGGAACTCAGAACAGCTGCAAATTCACATAGACCCACTGTCAAATTATCACAGAGTTATTCTACTGATAATGGTATTTTCCATTAAACAATTTCTGTGAAGAAACAATGGCTTGTTTTAGTGTGACCCTTCATCCCTCTATACAGTTATTGTTACCTAAGTGTTTCTTTTAGACTAAGGTCTATATGGAAAATTGCTTTTCATAAACTGCTATCCCTTACAGATTTTAATGTTCAGTGAGTAGGTGATGTTTGGAGTCTTTGATCAATGAGTTGAGCTCATCTGCTTTAAAATGACAAAGAAGTCTTAAAAAATTGTCATTTAATTTCATATCATGTCCTCAGCAGTAGCTATTTATATCATGCTTTTATGTGGAGCAGGATGTTACCAGTAACTTGTCACAGTGATATCAGATAAGCTAAGAAAGTGTAGTTACCACTATGCAATGCATCTGCAACCAAAACCTGAGTGTGGCTAACAGGTATTAAAGCAAATAAATGAAAAGCCTTGTTGAAAAACTTTAGTTTAGGCTCTCTTTAAGTTACAGGGGCAGTTGTGTTAACATCATGATAAAAGGGAGATATAACCAGAGAGCAAGTCTCAAATCCTAAAAGGGTAAAAAGTTGTGGTTTGTTTATCATGAGACTGTTATTCCAACTGCTAATCTTTCTGGCCCAGGAAGTGTCTTATTCTCTTTTCTGTGTTGGAAAGCTGACTAACAAATGTATTTTTCAAGACAATGAAGAAAGCAAACCTCTAATCTTTCTTATCAGTTTAATCTCATTCAGCTGACAATGTCCTCTTGTAGACTAGGTCTCTTTTCACATGAATTACTAAATGACAAGGTACTTTTGCTTATTTTTATTTTTTCACACCAGAATCTTAAAATTTATTGGCCATTATTGTTATGCACATTATTTTTAACCATAAAAATGCATAATGAAGTATTCAATGCTCTGACATTGCAAAACTTACATAGATTGTTATTGCAATCATAATTATTCGTGGCATTTTATCAATCAGTATTTTCACATTCCTCTTTAATTAAAAAATTACTCAGAGCAGAGTATAGAGAAAGCTGGTACCTACTGGTATCTCTCTAACAAATTATCTACTGAACCCTGATTAAGTCAGAAAGAATTTAAGATTTTTGTCACTGAGCTGGGTTCATTACAAACTATGTACTCTTTACCTACCTCAATTTCTCCTTTTATAAGATACTCACTATTTTGTAAAGCTTTTTTTTTTTTTTTTTACTTACAATCTTTGATAGAGGAAAAATATCACCTATGTTGAAATACTGTCCAGTTTAGCCATTTTTGGAGCAAGAAAGAAAAAAAAAAGTTATTTTACAGATTCTAACAGAACAACGTAGATAAGAGCATTTCATTCTGTTCATTTAACAACCTCACTTTCTCCATCAGTACGAAATTTAATAAAGAAAAACTGAAAGAAGTAAAACCCAAATCACCGAACGCCCCAAATATTATCATCAGTATAAAAAGACATAAAGTTAAATTCCTATGATATAGAAATGATTTAATTATTCTCATAAAAAGTGTTCTAGCCTTCCTCCCCACCAGAATTTTGACCCACATCTAGCCCCACAAAAAGATCCTGATTAAGGATAACACAAAATTTCCCTTCTATGGCAGTGGAAGCCTTTTGAAATTATTTTTGAAGTTAATCCAGAAATGACCTGGAGTGACAAAGGTTTACCTCCCTCTAACTATGGACATGAAGGCTTAGAATAGACAACAATTCTAAATTTTTCCCTTAAAAAGAGACGTAATGCTTGTGGGGTGCATGATCTATCAACTTCCTACATTTGTGGCCATGTGTTAAGATGACATTTTGTCTGCTAGACAATGTGACATCCCTGCAGAGGCACAAGTGCCAAGAAGAAGGTACTTAGGCTGTCCACAGGCATAAGCACAATTTCTCCTGCAGAAACCAGCATCTACCTCTTGCGCTGTGTCGGGATATGACTGAGGTGAAATGGGGTAGGCATGGGTCCTGCAGTTAGTGTATCGTGAATCGAACCACACTAATAATTGTTATGATTTCAACTCCTGTAAATTACCGCCCCCCAAAACAGATCATCTGAACTTTTCTTTTCTTTGTATTTAGATGGAATGTGTATATATATATAATGCACAAGGACTGTTTGTTAAGCAGTTATGAATGAGTTTCATTTACTCAAAACCAACCAGATAACAGGAGGAACCAGTGATAACAAGCAGCTTCAGTCCCAAAAGAGAGCAGGACTTGTGCGCGAGGAGGGACCCCACTCTCTACCAGTGGATAATACTGGAGATAGGATAGACGCTTGTTTTCTCTTACCTGTCCTGTGGAAAAATCTGGCTTGTAGGATTTCTTTTCACTTTGGGGCAAAGAGAACAGAATGTTGTTCAAAACCTATTAGCTACACAAGCAAAAAAAATTTAATTGAGTGAAGAAAAAAGAAAAAGTTAAAGATCATGGCATCATATTCTCTCTTTCAGTAATTGCATGAAGACAGAGTGAATTACAATCAGCCTTCACCAGAACCCAGACTCTCCATTTTGCTATTAGATAACACCAGAAAGTATATATAAATTAGCTAGAGCGTTGTTTTCAGAAAAGATGAGTAAGGCTTTGTGGAGGCTTCCCAACCCATGGTTTTATTTTCATTTTGAATCAAACTTTGTAACAATTTGGGGGAAAAAAAGTTAAAGAGAACAGAAATAAATAAATAAGAGAAGTTAGTCACTCTCACTTGCCATTTGCTTGCATCAAAACTCTGGGGCATTGCCTGTCTTTTGATTCAGCTGTTCCCTTGGCATAGGAATACACTTGAACAAATAGGAAATATAATGAGAAACATGCTTCCTTGTGGTATTTCCAACTGGAAATAACACAAGGAAAAAATGCTTTATCACTTTATTCCTAAACAGAAATCATCTGAGAAAGCTGGTTCCTCACAACTTCTACTGATTGCTTAAATAGGCAAACACATGGCAGAAGAGCCTGTTTGGTGGGCTTCATTGGAGTAAGAACTGATTCAGCTGTCCAGTAATCTCACTGAGATATTCTCTCCTGAAAAGTAAATGGTATGCTTTATTTTCCCAAGAAACAGCCTGTATTCACATCTAAGACAAATCATAGAAAGTGAAAGAACACTCATGACCCAAGGTCTCAGAGGGTCTGTTTCAGGAAATTGTCATGATGCTAGCAGGGCCTGTGTTATAGGCTAGGATTGAAGAGTTAGAGAGGAAGGTTTCCTGAGGCCAGAATGTCTAACACTATGAGTATTTTGGAAATTAGGGTTAATTCTCTTCTCACAACAAGCTTTATTCAGTGTAACTGTTGATCTATTTGATACAGCAAAAAAGCTACAAGCACATAGTGTCTTATAACAAGGAAATTTCTCAAGTATATTAATTCAACCTATACATCAGTGTATACCAGTGAGAAAAATCATATCAACTACATTCATTATCAAATTAATTTGATGAAAACAGCTTGAATTTGGGAAGCACTTTAGTTTGGGAAGCCATCTGTTTAGAAACACTTTAAGTATTACTATGTTCTCAGGGAGTTTGTAGAGAAGGTATTTTTATTTTATTTCTGAAGTAGGGGAATGGATTTGGGATATAATTTTTTGAAAATACTGAAATATCAATTGTCTTTACACTTATCTCTTTGTAATTCTCTCGTCACCACTTCAGCAGAATCCAGATAAAACGCATCTAGCAGTAAAATTATGGGAGAGGTATTTGCACACATTCAACTCCACTGTTATCCTCATTATTAAGTTTTGTTCATTCTCATCATTACCTTGACCCCTACCTTTAACAATCTCCCAACTGCCCTTATATGCAACGGAAATTAGGGAATTGCAGGAGACCTTACTGGTTTCAATGTCTTGTTTGATTGTTCCTGCTGAAACTTAGGACAGCTACAAACCCTCTCTAACTCCCACCACAGTTGTAGTGAAGTTAGGCTCTATCAGACTTCCGATACATTTCCCTGGAAGCCCATAGCTCCCTTATACCACAAATTTTGTCTCAGCATCCTTAGAAAAATAGGATAATTCCAAATTTATATTATTTATTAACTTGTTGCATTATTTAACCTTTGTAATATTGTCATCCAAAGCTGTTTCTCAGACTTTACATGTCTTTACATAAGTACCTTCCATCTTCAAACAGTCCAAGTTGTCCTATAAATGTCAGAAATTTCTGAAAGTCACATGAAAGTTTATTGGGCCTGACATTTAAAAACTAAACAACACCAAGATAATCTGAAAACAAGAAGGCCCCAAATCTACAGTGAAATCATCAAAGCATCATCCTTATGTATTAAAAAACACACAGAAATATCGCTCTGTACTACATGTGACAAAATTATTTATCTAACCTTTCTTCTGGATTCAACAAGTATTGCAAAACTGATTTTGATCAAGAAATATCTTGCAATAAACAGGGGGAATCACCTCCATGTGTGTTTTTCTGTTTGTCAAGAATTCTGGTAAACAGTGTACACAATTTTATAAAAAGATCAAAACGAGAAACTGCCCATTTCATTTCTTTCCTTTGCATGAATACACATATGAACTCTACAGAATGTAAGCACCCCACCACGTGTTCATAAAACTGGTTTCTGTGCCACTGAATTATCTATTTAAACACTGCCAGGGAGGCAAAATTCTGTAGGTGCTCTAAGTGGAAACTGCGTTCAGGCATCTCTGCTCTACCATAGCTAATTTGTATCATCAGAGGACTTCAGTTTTTAAACTGAGACAGAGGAGATTTAGGTTAGATGTTAGGAGGAAGTTTATCACTCAGAGGGTGGTGACGCACTGGAACAGGTTGCCTAAGGAGGTTGTGGATGCCCTGTCCCTGAAGGCATTCAAGGCAAGGATGGATGTGGCTCTGGGCAGCCTGGTCTAGTGGTTGGTGATCTTTGAGGTCCTTTTCAACCTAGGCCATTCTATGATTCTATGATTCTATGATTCTATGATTCAGAGGGATGTTATAGTGTGGGTAGTTGACCAGTGAAGAATTTTTGTTACAGAACCACTTTTTTTTTTGTAGCTCCTGCATCATGCTGTATTTTTTCACCAAATTGGAGTAATGGAAAAGAGGACACTTCAGTGTTGCCTTAAGGTAGAGAGCTGTGGCAAAACAGGAGTGAAATGGATGAAACTGGTATCTGCTCTTCCCAGCGCTCACCAATATAAGATCCCTGGGTATCCTTATCATTTGTATGTTGAGGAATGTCTTTGGGAAGCCCCATTCAGATGTAGTGGGAAAGACAGTACGATTCTTAATCTTGTATTTTTAATGGAATCCAGCCTTTAAAGCATCTCTGATATACCTTGTTAATAAAATCTTGTTAATAAAATCTTCAAGAAATACTGCTAGAGAAACAGTTTGCATGCATAAAGCTCAATCAGCGTCTTTGCCCTTTTGTAACATATACTGTAGGTAACTGCCAGGCTCTTCTGGACAGTCTCAGCAGCTTCACCAGCACGATGCCTAACACGATGGAATGATCCTCCAGACCAAACAGATGTTTTAAGTTTCTCAGATCTGTTAGCTTTTGAAAATCTTATTAGAAGAAGTTAAAATAATGTTAAATTTTTGCAGTCCAATGGGTAATCGTATACAAATGCATTACAATAAACTTGTCTCCCTCCACACCCAACTTCACCAATGGAATGGAAATTATAGTGTTAGCTCTTGGGAGAGAGTTGTATCTGCCTGCACTAAAAGGAAGAGTTCGCATAATGGTTTGTAAGGCATATCAAATTTATTCTGTGAGGTAGATAAAGGTCTTTTAAAGGTCTCACTCCA
The DNA here is from genome assembly GCF_002078875.1 of Numida meleagris. Taxonomy (NCBI): domain Eukaryota; kingdom Metazoa; phylum Chordata; class Aves; order Galliformes; family Numididae; genus Numida; species Numida meleagris. The sequence goes on along the minus strand of NC_034409.1, from coordinate 25,770,082 downwards.
CTTGTGGAATGAATTTCTTATCATGTATAAATTCTGTGTAAAACATTTCTTTTTCCAGGATGTGGTTTGTTTTCTGAGTGAGGAGAGAGAAGCTAAATATTTCCACTCCTGTATAACAGAAAATCCTCTGATTTCAACGAGATCACACCCTGAGTGGTTAGTTAATACTGGAAACATAAAAAGGTACGCTGTACTGAAAGATCATTTCATTCCAGCAAAGCTTTTCTAACCAGAAACTGAGTGAATAATTTTGCAACAAAAGAATAGCCAAAGAATAATGGCAATTTTTAGGGGAAAGTAGGAGTAACTTTGGGAAGCAAAGTTGAGGTAAATATAAAAATGTTATAAATCATATTTTTAAAAAACACTCAGAAACTTTTTTTTTCACAATCATATTTCCTTTGCCAAAGAATTAAATGTTTTAAATCATGTTTCAGATAATAAGCTTACTGAACAAAGTAAAGGGCACGTTTAATTTTTTCCAAGAAAAAATTGAAACAGGTAATCTGATAAAACAGCACCAAACTTCTTCCAAGGAAAGCTTAGAACATTAGAGGGATTTAGTAACACAAGCCCCAAAAGCCGTGATGCTGTGAAGAGGGTTTCCACTGCTTCAGTAGGCTTCCGGATGAGACCATAAATGATTAATGAAACTGCTGACAGGGTAAGTCATTTAGCTGGCAGGCCTGCTGTTCTGTGCCACCATGAACCTTCCCAACTGCATCCCCTCACTTTGGGAACTTGTCCCATGTGTGACCCACTCTGTATGCATCCATGAGGACAATGCATCTACAGAGTGATACCATGAAGAAAGGGCTGGACATAACAGAAGTGCTGATATAAGGCAAATTGCTGATTGTGGTGTCAAATGAAAGAGGATGCCTACAGATCCCGACTGATTATTTTTAGTTAAATGAGGCAGTTGCATTGTTCACAACTGTTAAGTGTCACATTCTGCGCTTTGGCTTGTGAGAAGAATCAGAGTTATTTTTTTCCTGTACATTCAAGTTCTTCTAGTATCTGTATGAATCGGTCTTCATTTCCTCCTTTTGAGGCAGCAATATTACTGTTTCACACTATTAAATGTGCCACATTCCACTGCAAGCCAACAAGTACAATGATTCTTGCATGTATGGATTTCAACATTTTAAAATTATGTTGGGATTATATGGGAGATAAGGCTACAGATTTATTGTTACCACTTTTATTTTTGTTACTTATTCATATTTATTATATTCTTTAGCAAAATGTTCAAGTTCACTCTTTTCTGGACGAAGAGACATGGATTCAAGTTGTTAGATCACTACTATATTTAGGAACGCACCTGGGTTTGTCATTGACACCGGGCTATTAGCAGATGGCTAAGCAATTGGATGATGACGTGGCCTTGGCAACTTTTGACTTTAGCTTTCCAACTGGGCAGTGACAACATAATCTATCTGGCATGAAAATTCCAGTCTTTAGGAAATTACAGTTAGCGCAGAGTACAGCAGAAGAGATTTTCATCAAAAGGGAATACTTTGTGTGTCAGCCTTGTCCTCTGATTACCATGCTGTTTATCCATATATGAGTATTGCATAAAGTTAAGATTTCATGCTTATCTGCCAGGCTTAGTTTGAGGCCTGTAGATCCTGAAAGAGATTATTTGTATTTCAGTATCTCAACTGCTTTCAAATACTGCTTTCCTCAGGTGTAAGTAAATATTGTGTTATGAAAATAAGACCTTTTCATTTGGGAAAGAGAGATCTTAGAGTGCTAATCAAGATCATTCCTGATATTTCTAGTCCAGGTAAACAAAACAGTTTCCAGCCTTCACTAATAGATCTACGCAGTGTCAGTGTGCCTTTCTCTTAGTCCTCTGGCATTCCTGAAAATGCAGAAGAAGCCACTTTTGACAGTTCTTAGTAATGCTACTTTAGACACTACTGGTTGTCTCGCACAAATCTAAAGAGAAGTGGATGCAACGGAACTGCCTGCAGAGCTAGTTCAAATGACATAAACAGTGTGGCCATGACAGTTTGTTATGCCTGGGCTAGTCGGCCCTGATGAGGTATTCCTGTGTTTGCCTACACGAAGCACCACACTAACATGGCTCTTGGACTTTCCTTTGTTTGCTCCAGGTTCTTCAGAGCTGTCCTAGATTTCCCTGTGTTCCCCTACACTGTAGTGTCTCAACAGAGGTTTAGTAAATGGAAAGACCTTACTGTCACTTTCAGAGTGCTCATATCCACACATGGTAAAATATAAACTTCATGTCAGCAAATTAGAACAGGAAAAAGATTTGGAAAAAAAGATCTATTAAATTGACTCACTCAAAATCTCCTAAACTGCATGGAAAACCGTAACAGCTAAATTTCACTGGAATTCAAGATTTCCGTTTCCTGAAAAATTCCACAGCTCCTTAAAAATCTGCTATTCTAGGACAGAGTGTATAGGAAGGAAAAGGGTTATTGCCAACAAAAATATTTTAATTTTCAAGGAAATAAAAATGTTAACAAGTGTGTCTTAGAGTTTAGTTCAGTGTTGATCTTTTGTACGTCTTCATATTTGTAGTTACAATGAAGTAGAAAGTTATGACAAGAAGAAAGATAAAAATTGTTCAAAATCTTTCAGACTAGATCTGTATAATTGAAATATAATGTACGTATTGTTCAAGCACCTATATGCAAGAATTTTACAGTTTTCCCCTGGAAAGGGATTCTATCAAAAATTCACAGCTTGCTCTATCAACTTTTCCACTCCTTTGACAAAACAAATACATACAGTTCCAATGAGTGATCTGCCCAGATTATAGATTCAAGAGCAACTTTTACAAAATCTTTGTAGTAGATAGATTAAATTATCACCTTTTTCAACTGTTTATCTCTCCATTCTTACTTGGAACTACAATTTCTCATTGGAACTGCAAAAGCTGGAAGTGCAGCTAACTTATATCTTCCATTGTTCTTGGGTCCCACCTTTTCCCTCTGCTGGGAACTTTTCCTGTCTTCATAAGAAGTTTAAAGTTGTGGTTGTTTATTCTGCTATGGTTTAGGGTAGAACCACAGGAATGTTCAGAATTTCCCATGATTCCCTACAAAAATCTTTCTCTTTTGCCTTATTTCCTCATTTTTTTTTCAAATTTTAGCAGTATAAAATTAGTCCAATTTCTGTACTTCTTGCTAGAATCCTGCTATGATGTGGCAGGATTATGAAAAACTGCTTCACCATTATTCTTTTGATCTGATGGAGTTTTTCAAACCCAGATTGAATTTATGGAAGACTTCTGATAATCAGGTCTTCCACTTACAGTTTAGTTTTGTGTACTTATCTTTCAGTAGCCGTGCAGGAAGACCCATTTAGGTAGCATTCTCACTCCTGATGCAGTGAACTGATGACCCAGAATGAGGCTAAGCTAGCAGAAAATGGAAAAATGTGTGTGAGTAATTGTTTTTAATGTAAATCAGTTCCATGATACATTCCATCAAGTGTTTTCTCTTTCCTTCCCCAGTTTCTCAAAGCAATCCTTGCTGGCCTGAGCCATCTCATTGCATCTGGTCACTGTAGAGGTGCCAGAGCCCAACTGGGACAAGGTGGATGTGACATGCGGGGGTTTCCTGTGTAAATTAGGAGTTTGATGCTTAACTGTGGGTTGCATGACATCATGCACGTTAAATTACAGGAGGATATATATATATATATGGAGGTACAAATAGAAAATATTGATTAGCTCCCAAATGTGAAATATCAAATAAATGAGCGCACAATACAGTGTCTTTGTCCAAGAATGAAGAGTTTCTATATGGCTTGAGTTAGCATGCCAAATTTGTACGCTGTAAGTTGGTAAACAGATCAGCCTGTCAGTTACAGGTGACAGACAAGCTAAATTCTTTAGAAAAATAGATTTTTGTATAAAAGGGTGGCTGTCAGAGCAGCAAACTAAAAGGTGAGTAGCCTAAGATGCATTCTCTGTTTCAAGACAACTAATTCTAAAACTTTTACATGCTATTGAATGAATACACTGCTGAGAACATTGGCCCCAAAGAGGGACAGATATCTGGCTGCTATGCTCATCTGAGGATGGCAGTGCTCTTGAATCCAACAAAACTTCTCATAATTAATCACTACGTCTTCTATAAAACAATAGATCTTCAGCCTCTCAGCAATGGTTTTGGTCACTTTCTTAATTTCCTGAATTTTCTCGAATTGTGTTTTTGAGATTCTAAGTGCTATTTTGTAACTTATGTGGCTTCATCGGTAATATATACAGTTTTTAGCATTAGACAAAATAAAATAATTCTCTTGATGCTTCATAACGTGCTTCTTTTTAACAGCCTGAACTCCTGTAGCATTTTGAAGTGTTTCTTAATTAGAAGCATCTGATAGTAGCTCCTAGGCCAGAGAAAAATTACACAGTTGTTCAAATGTTGAACTTCCACAACAGATTTTGCTGTCAGTAAAGAAGCATTTACTCAGCTTTCTCATCTGCTTTCAGTATAACCACTATTTGTGGAACTCTTAAAACATGCATTTTGCTTTTTTTCTTTCATTCTTTTTTTTTTGTGTGTGTGCGCGCGCGTATGTATCTGTGTGTATCTTAAGGATTTGGGACAGGTACTTCATAACTGCCCATAAAACTGTTTCATTTGAACTTATCTGAATCAGAAAGTACATGTACAATCTGCAGCTATTATTGCTAGTTCTGGAAGACTAAACTTTTTAAATGTCCGCAAATTTGGGCACAAAATGTTTTATGCTGAGTTCTGTAGAGTGTAGAGCTCAGAGGGAACATTTTGATCACACAGTTTGACTTCCAGTTTAAAAAAGGCTAATGGACTTTTCTGAAATAAAACTTGTTTGAAATACAGAAAATCCTTAAAGAAAAACAAATACTATTCAAAAATTCCTCAAAGAATCCATAGAAGGCTTTGGTATGTTCTTCTAATCACCCTCACTGTTAAAAATTTGCACCTGATTTTTAGCCTAATTTTGTCAAGCTTCAATTTCTATCTATTGAATCATATTACATTTTTTAGCTCGATTGAAGAGCCATCATGTTATGAAATCTCTGTTTCCCATTAGGCATTTAAGGAATGTGATTAAGTTCTCTCTTGACAAATTAAGTAGACAAAGTCTCTTGAATCATGCAGTGGAAAATTCATTTTTTCAATCTAATTTTTCAAGTTTTTCTCTAAAACCTCTATAACTTTTCAGTAGATTTCCTGAATTTTAGGTAGGTGAACTGGACAAACATTTAACTAGTTCCATATTTGCTGTTAAACTCATTAGTACAAACTGGAGACTGTCTCTACCTCCTGAGCATGGGTTGCCTCTAATAGGTCCTTCAGTATAGACTGATAAGCTATTATTATTACTGTTATTTATTATTATGTTTCACCCAGTCATAGGCAATTCTAGTGTAAATGAACAGCGGGCAGAAAGAGCTTCCCAGCTAGATGGTTTTAGTTATGGCATAAGATACAGGCAACCAACCTGTAACACCGGGGTGCTGAAAAGATACCGATCATATTAGGTGTATCCATGGCTAATTGCTGTTACATCTCACCTCAGCAGAATGTGTACCAAACCTGTATGTATCCATATGACAGTCTTTCCCTTTCTCCATGCTGATCAGTAATATTTTTCTGAATTTGTCTATGTTCATCTCAGAAGTTCAACAACAAAAAACCTCCTGTGAAACCTTTACTCAGTTACTCTAGAATACATATCATCCTGCTCCCTGTATCCCAGATTAAACAGGGAAAGTTGTGGAGACTGCAGAATTCTGGAAGACTGTTCTCTAGGCTCATTTTTCAACACATTCTAATATTCCTTACCATGAGAAGGTTTCTCCAGAATTGAGGGAAAATTGTCAGTCAGCACTTTTTTTTTCCGATAAAATTCTCTGATTTTTGCTCAACGTTTCACCTTTCTGTGTATTTTGGGGTAATGCTTGCTTTAGATCTGTGGCCTTGATTGCAAATGAAGGAAAGGGTATAGTTCAAGTACCTTCCATTTTCTCTCACCTATCTAGCCTTTCCTTTTTCTACTCAGTGGATAGAATGAGTTCTTTTCTTCATGGGTTTTTAGACCCAAATATTCCAACTAGACACTGTATCTTGCACAAACTATCCCTGCACTTTTTATATCCTTGCAGTCTGGCTTATCAACTCACTAGAAAGAATTCTGTTTCATTGAGTGATTCCCATTTGATCATGGATCTTATTCTGTCCCATCTCAGGCTATTTTCTGAAGGCATATTTGCCACGGGCTGAGGAATATTAGACTGTGGCATGACATAAAAATAGAGATTGAATAGCATTACAGAACATTACTTCTAGTGTAGATTATTACAGAAAGGTGTAGGGATTTACTTGAAGGACTCCTATTAGTAGCAGTAAAAGCCTCATGGCTAAATGCTTGTGCAAGGATTAGGAAGTTTGCAGATTTTTATAGTTTACTGAAGGAACTGTTATGCAGTATCACAAAGCAAAGTCCTGTTGTTTTTTTTTTTTTCCTACAGAATAGACATACCACAGAGAGCATCAGAGGAAATTGCCTCTATCTTCCCTAGTGGAGAGCATCCATGATGTTCTGCAGTGACTACACTGGGCCAGGAGAAGGTATTTACTCATCTCTTTGTTCAAAGTCAGCTAATAATAGAAGACAAACAGGAAGAAGCTTCTCCTGAAGGATGCCCTTGGTAGCATTACAAAGTGAGAAGTATGAGAGCTGGGCAGAGTGAATATGAATCAGGTTATTTTACTTCTTGTATGTATGCATGATGTAGTCTCACAGTGAGATCTTACCCCAACAAAAGGTTTGAGACTCATGGGAGCTGATGTGGAAAAAGGGTCCTGAGATGCCTTTCCAGTCCTGTCCAAAGGGCTAAACCCAATTTTCACTAAAGAATGGGGGCAAATGCTCATCCTTTGTATAAATCTCCACATCAAGCCTAGATTTGTGGACCACAACTGAGGGGGACAAAGTGGGACTTGATGAAGAAAGAGGGAGGAGCTGATCATTCTGTGCTTGTAACTTCAGCAAAGAAAGGAGAAGTTTAAGATTCTGTGAAATTTGAAAGAAAGATGAGAAGAGCTGTGTCTTGGCAAAAGAAGTGGAAAGGAGAAACAGTGGGATTTGTGATATACTTGGCTTGGGAAGTAATGCAAAGGAAGGATAGCACTCATTTTCAGGTAGCATGGGAGATAATTAAGGGAATTCAGTCAAGGGCTGTTGGCATGTGTAGTAAAGATGGGATGAGCATGAACAGAGAGCAAAGATACAGGATTGAGCTTAATTAGGAAATTACACATGAGCTGTATGCAGGCGAGGAGAACTTCTTCCAATCTCTTCTGCTTTGTGCATATCAGTCCTTTGATGCTTTCTCTGGGACAGATGGCAGTGGAAAATAGAGCAAAGTAGTTCTTAACACTCAGGAGTATTAGGTGGGAACTAGAGAATGCAGATATTAAATTAAAATAAATCAACAAAACACACACAGATCAAATCAACAACTTAACAACATATACACAAATTCATCTTAAAGAGATATTGATCTGTTTTGTGATTATGCAAAGTAAATTGCCTGGCAGACAGAATAAATATGTCAACATCTTTCTGAAGAAATACATTAAAAGTACCTTTAAGCAATAACTGCTTTATTTTAATTGTAATTACTGGATGATCAGTTCTAACTAGGGTTTTACAGTTTAATTAAAAATGAAATTATTTCAATGTTACATTCCCAAAATTGAGGAAAGTGTTGAGGAAATTTATTAGAAAATAGAAAAGTTACAAGTAATGAAGACTCAAACATATGACGAACAAATTGAACCATCACATGAAGTCTGGTTTTGTCTGATACTGATTCCATTCATTCACAAAGGATGAAGTTTACAGTGTTGTTTGGAAAATGAGCATTTAAAAAGGCTTTTAAATAATTTAGAACTGAAAGTTTTATCAGATTACTGAGTTTCAAAAACTCCCTGTGTACACTTTAAAGAAATGCTGCACCACTTTTATTTCTCTTCACAGAAATGACTGCTGCTCATAAGTGAACAGAAAAACAGAAGATTAACTAGGTCTGCAACAGGGATAACATCTCACTTTGCTTGCAACAGTAGCTGCAGCAGTACCCTGCAGTATAGGAGCACAAGCCTACTTCATTAAATACTGCATGATTATACGAAGTGTTAAAACACAGAAATCAGAACCAACTATACTACCTATAATATGCTCAGTTTGGACTTTGAGCTAGCTTGAAAACTTTTTTTTTATAACAGTTCTGCCCAACACCGGAATGGATGAAGTATATTGCAGCTTTTGTGAACATACACTATGCTTGAAAACTGTGTTATGTATATTTTAATTTGAAGGTTGAATTCTGTGGGTTCCCCTTACTTAGGTTGTGCCAGCCCATGGAATCAACTAAAGTAACAGGGATTTGGCCATACATTAGAGCTGAAAAGCACACCACAAAAAACTGTGGTTTTATGTCTGTGCTGTTATGCCACATTCTCACCTTTATGAGGCATGGCTTGCAGCCATGCAGAGGGAAGAATGTGTGGAAATCAGGAACCTATGGAAAAATTCTTCTAAACCCATAGATCTGATGCCATTTGAGCATAAACGTTAACATTATAATCTAAAATGTTTTATTCTTTACTGAAACTGACGTTAAGTGCAGTAAATAACATAATCACTGAACAATCCCATGTGATGGCAAAAGCTGTTGTTTTCAGCAAAGATGAAACCAAAAGTATAGACACTTACCTTCCTTCCCTCTCTCCTTTCTTTTTGCATTTTTCAGTTCTTTCCTTCTCTTCCTCATTCTCCCTTGTTCTAAATTCTTATAGAGGAAAAGAAAGGAAAATGTTGAAATGGCAAAAGAAATCTTTAAAGAAATTGATGTTTTGAAAGGTAAATGTTAAATAAAATCTGTGAGAAGTGCTTTTCACCAGCCCAGAATAATGGGTCTTATTGTACTGCTGTTTCTGTGAACCCCTCAAACCTGTGGCCCTGGGATGGTGACACAGGTTCCCTGCAGAGGAACTGCCAATGCACTATTCAGTGATAATATTGATAGCATCTCGCTTTGCTTGCTTCACACAGATCACTTTTCGCAAACTTTGGCCTGCCCTGACAAAGTATGTGCTCTTTCCTTGTCACTTCCCTCTGCGCTGGTAGGCGTGGGACTCAGCATGTGTACATGTCAGACAGACCTTTTATTCCAACAATCTGTCTTTCTTTTTTCTCCTTTCACCTGGACTCATAGTCATACTATTAATATAATGGCTTCTTTTGTGCAGTATGACGCAAAGGAATTTCAGGGCTTGGATTTATTTCTCAGCAAGTCAGAAACAATTTTTTAAACACTGCCATTTATTTCCCAGAAGCACTGAATCATCTTTGTGGCTGCGGTGCCATGAATTATGTCTCAAAACACATGCAAAATGGTGTCTTTGGTGGAAGGCTGGTTCAGTTATTAGCCTATCATCAGAGTGAAAATGTGAGTGACATCAGAGAAGGTGGCAAGTTCTCATGAACATGATTTCCAGAATTGGTCTGTCTTGATTAGGAGTGGATAGGTGAACAGCAGGAAATGGCACTGATGCTTCAGAACTAGAGATTGGTAAGTGTGGGGAAAAAAAAACTCCACAGTATTGCATCCAGATGGCTGCAACATGGTTGACTTCAAGAAAGATAACACCTAATGGCAACGTGTCATCGAACCAAAAAGAAGAAAAATAACAGTCGTTCCCTGTCTCTTCCTTCTTCTGAGCATGAGTTCCAGAGGGTTCTGTCCTACCTGACAGCCTAGATGTGAAGCTTTGCCAGCCCATACTTACTGCCTGGTCAGTACCCCTTCCAACACTCCCAGCCTCATGGCCCCAGCAGGCAGGGCAGTCTTTGTAACCCACTGTGGGGAGTGCTGTCATCCACGGACATGGAGTTTTGCCTTCCCACAGCTGGAGTGGAGCGATGCCCAGCAGGAACCATGCTGGGCAGCTCTCCAGCACTCAGAAACTCTGCCCTTAATGCAAGTGAGAACTTCCAAAGCCAAGAGGATGCTACTGTGCTCCCTGAGACTGAGCCCCTCTCCCACTCTGTCCTGTATTTTGGAAGCAGTCATGACCGCCAGTGCCGCTCACCGTTGTTTCCAGAGAAGTGCCAGGAAGAAGTTTTCTTTCCATGTTCCAACGCATGATTAAAGACATGCTTTTAGCAACAGGGCACACACCGGATTTTCTCCACCCAGCAATAGCAAAATAACTTCAGCTCCTGAGAGTTTCTTATCCCCTCGTTGTTTATAATAATGTCCCTAACACTATTACGCTGTGTTTACCCAGCTCCTAAACACAGATATAAAAGGCAGGGTGAGCGGGATCATCTCTCTATTGACGTCATCAAGGGATGCAATAACTTTCACTACGACTGAATTTTATCCAAAATCTGTGCTAAAAATGACTGTATAAACATTCCCTTTTTTAAAAGCAGTAAATATACGTCAGTCTGCATCTCTGCAGGAAATGAAAAAGTTATTTCATATTTGGTTTTCTATTTAGGAGCCACAAGCACGCCCTTCAATAATATAGGCTGTCCGAATAAACACCGGAGTTACTTTTTTGAATTGAAGGAGTGCAAAAATGAATTGTCTATTCTGCAACTTTTCTGTCATTTAAAAAGTATCCAAAGCTACTTTTCAGTTTGACACATTTCTATGCCTCACTGCAGTTCTGAATGAATTTTTATGACTAAGTTATACACCCCAAATAAAGGATTTGGAATGGAGGTACTGACCTAGTAGTGCAAACTGTGTTTCCATGATATATACTACAATTTACCATTCCTGCCTTTTCATAACTTTTTGTGCTGTTTGGGAAAAGCTATATCACAATTTGCTAAACTTTGAGGAACACTAATACAATCATTTGAGTGAAAAGTATTTTCTAAACATCTTGCCAGCTCCACAGGGGCCAAGTCTCTCTGTTCTGGGAATCCTTTGTGTAAGTACGAAGTTCCTTCATATTTCCAAGTGCTATAGAAGAGCTGGCAGGAAAGTGAGAATTCCTCTGCATGAAGCATTAAAATCTTTTGAAACTTCTTTTCATTCCCCATGAGAATTAAATTAAGTTCTTTCCCATTAAAGAAAGAGAGAGAGAGAGAACAGCACAGATTAGTCAATGGCGGCTCAGGCAGCTCTCTCAAAAGTGAGAGATTGAAGTTCAGCTTTTACCTGTGGATCAGAGAGCACCTTGGTCTGCCTATAGCAAGGTGTTGGGTGGAAAAGCACTTTCCGTTTCAGTTCCAAAATCCCTCCCTGTATCTAAGAAACTTTCCTAGAAAAAGTTTTGGTAAACACTAATTTTTGTGAAAAGCTTTGGTGTCAGTGGTGACAATTGCATTGCAAGAAATTCCAGAGTATATAAACTGTATGAGAAGCTCAGCTTCTTTGTTGGCTTTCCTTAATCCTTGTGAAGCCTACCTGAGAGGTCTAAAAGTAACTTTATTACTATCCTATATTCATGTTTTAATTCTTTTCCACTTCCTGTTTTTTTTTTCACACATTCCATGTCTCTTTTTTCTTTTTCATTTTTTTTCCTCAAATCTCTTCTAATTTTGCATTGAAAACCTAAAGCAGGACTCCCACAAAATCATTCATCTCCAGAAACATCAGCTCAGCACTGAGGCTCTCTACAGCAAAAGGCCGAAGTAATTCCTACTGTTAAATGCTTTGTAGTACTGGGGGCCTTTGAGGCTGACCCTGCAACCCTTATACATACAAGTAGTCCTTGTTGTCCTTATATAAGTAAGAGTTAACTGCTCATGTGTGTAAAGGTTGTAAGGTGAGTCCCTATGAATATCATTATCCCAAGTATAATAACTGTTTTGCTGAAACTCTTGGGTTATCTTTTAAAAACGAACCCATATTACTCAATGGAGAATTCTGGCGAGGGAAAAAGAAAGACGTTAATGTTGCATTTTGAAGGCAGGCAGAGGTCACATGAAAGTTGCCCAAGATTTTTGATTGAGTAATGTACTTTGGAATAAGTCACTGTGGTTCTTTGGCAGAACACTGTTTATTGTTCAAGTGAAATTTTTCACAGTTAATAAGATGGTCAGTTGCAGGTATTGAAAATATTTGCCCTGCCAAATACCACAAGAGTGAAAACCGTCATGCTGGTTGAATAATGAAACAGAAATCATTCCAGCAAACTGCCTGACAGCTGGTGGAGAAATTCCCAGAACATTATTTGACCGAAAAAGAAACTCTTTTATTGATTAAAAACAAAACAACATCATCATCATCAACAACAACAAAAAACCAACCCAGAAAAACTTATTTGACTATTTTCCTAAGAGAATTGCCAAAATATTTTGATTGTATTATTTGCAGAGAAGTTTGATTATCAGTTAATTAGATCACAAGTTTTCATTCTTCCTCTTTTTTTTTTTTTTTTTAAAGGAAATGCTGTAGTTTATCCAGATCTTTCTGTTCATGCATAGCCTACTTTCCATTGACCGCATGATGCCATCAGTGTTTAAGTGGATTCTCCACTGATGTCAATGGAAAATTCTGCTTAGAAAGCTCTGGTTAATTTTTACTGCTTTACGAGCAGGGAGAGTATATGAATCACAGCACTGAAATTGCTTTTGGACAATAATGACCAAAAATTCTGCATAAGCATTGCAGTGATTCAGGAAGGCGTGCTGCTTTCAGGAACACCAGCCTAAAGTGGACTAACAGTGTAACTGAAAGTGCAACAGGGCTTTGCAGCAGCTGTTTACCCATGATCTTCTTATATCCTAAACCCAAATTCTGTTAGGCGGAAAAATGGTTTTCCGGTACTGGGCCCTCTGGGTTTTGCTCCTCTCCAGCAACCTGGACTACATCTTTTTCATAAACGACTGAAGACACACAGACACTTCCACTGAAATCTCATGTAAAATTTTTGTGTAAAATCACTATATACACACACACACGAAATACTCAGTTGCCGTCACTGTTTCCATGACTTTCAGAGAATGAGCATACAATAAATAATCCTCTTCTCATGGAACACGTCTCAGAGAAACTGAGCTCAAATCTGACTCAGATTTAGGAAGAACTTAGCAACAACAGCAGCAGAAGTCTTGTAAAGGAACACGGCCCCTGCTAGCAGGGAATAATGCGTTCCCCAACAGCCAATCGTGTGCCTCCAGCGAACCAGCAACGGGACCCCTGCACAGCCCGAGCCGCTGCTTGCCCCTCTGGGTGGGGGTGGGAAGAAGGCATGTGATATACACTACTCCTAGGGATAAACTCTCTATGACATCTTGCTTTTTTTAAAGGCAGCTATCCTGCCCCTCCCCCCCCCCAAAAAAAAGAGGGAAAACCATGAACTGCAGTATGCTTCAAATTCAAATCAGTGCTTTATGTCTCAGTCCTGTTGTGTTCTGCCCATGCAGACGCTGAACGTGGCTGAGATGTTCAGGACTTCCAAGTACACCCACCCACTTTCAGAGATGATTCTAGGGACTGCGCTTAGGACTGCTAAATGTGCGGCCGGGTTAATTGCGTACAGCATCTGGGCAGCCTCGGCTGGCTCCTGCAGAGATGGTGTTTGTCCGCGTTGCTGGGGGGATAAAGTCGTTCAGACGGGAAGAAGAACCAGGGGCAAGCCCTGCCAGCTTTACCCAGGCGACAGCCCCGGTGCTGAAAGGATCAGGAGAGAACTGCCGGGGTTCGCACGAAGTTTTATCCTTTGTGCACGCTTTTATCCCCGGACCTCCGTCTCAGGCAGCCGCGAAACAGTCAAACATGAAATAAACCAAAAATCAAACCAAACCACATCGGGGAGCTCCCGCAGCGCTCCCTCACGCTCCCCAAACTCGGAGCTGCGGGGCTCGGTGCGGGCGGGAGGCGCTCCGCGGCCGGGGGCCGCTCGGCCGGTGGTCGCCCCGAGCGCTGCGGGGCGCTGCGGGCCCGGGGGCTGCGGCGGACGTCTCGGGGCTCCCCGCACTGATCTGCGGGCCGGGGGGCGGCCGCCCGCCTCCAGCCTTCGTTTGCCGGGGCTGAGCGGGGCGCTCGCCCGTTCGAGTGGCTCGAAGCGCCCGTCCCTGCCGGGCACTCGGTAATTGTTCGGCCGGCTCCTCACAGGGTTAACAGTTTCCCCGGTCGGAAAGCGTATATTTAATATGCGAGCATATTTGATGTTCATTGACAGAGCAACAATAGGAATGGTCTTGCTTTATGTACCAGTTACAAGGTTTAATATCATTATATTGCATGCAATATTAGTTTTTATTAGTCGCCATTAACAAGATGTTTTCTACTTGAATTCTCATTTACTTGTTCAATGCAAAAATTATCTTTGGAAAAGGGAAAAACACATCTTCAAGTGTCAGCTATATTAAATTAAAGAAGTGTTTACCCTTCCTAAGGAAAGCATATGTATCTAAATAGGCATCTTTTACCGTTTGCATAGTAGATTGGAAATTAGCATTTTTGTTCATTTTCCCATGTATGCACAGCGCCTGGAAGAGTAATACTCCATGCATATCAGATCAGCCAGCCTACAATTTTTGTGCAATATATTATTTGGCAATCTAAAATTTGTAATTTGCATGAAATTGCTTAATTAAAATACAGTCACTCAGGGTATTAATTTCTCTGTCTGGCAGTTCAACGTACTAAAGGCGAGCTACAGAAAATGTGAAATCCTGTCAGATGTAACAGTAAAATATTAACAAAAAAAGGGAAAAAAAAGGAAAAAAACACTTCTGGCAACAAAGTGACAGAGTGATAATGCCTTTGCCCTGATTCCGGGTTCAAATAGGAGCTTGGGCTGACATTGAAACCGGCGAAGAAATTTACAATAGCCACTCTGGCTCTTTGCCAGTAAATCTGCATCGCGGACCTTTCCCGGCGAAGCCCTTCTCCCTCTCCCCACCCCCTTCACATCTTTCCCTCCTCGCGAAGACGAAGAAGAAAAAATCCCTTTTCTGCAGCCCGAGTCCCTTACTATTTTCGGCAGCTCGCTTTTGAAATCAGCAACCCTACTGATAAAATGATCCAATCAGTCCTTCCCAGTTGTCAAGACAACAGTTCATAATTGTAGCGGCTCTTTTCATTGCAGCCAGACATTTCATAAATAGATAATTCTCTAATTGATCCGGCCAGTCCCACTTTGCATACCCCGCCAAACTAGGTAAGCCCGGCTCTATTCCGGCGCAGCAGCAACTTTGTGCCACGCCATGCAGACGGGCTTCCTTTTACCGCTTGCGAGAGAGGGGAAGAAGGAAAATAATAAAGAATGAAGGGGGGAGCGACTGGAATTCTGAATAAACTCGCACTTGTGGGGGGCGGGGGTGGGGGGGCGGAAGAGGGGCTGAATTGGTGCTGCCAGCCCCCACGTGTGTGCGGAACGCTCTGCGCGAGGGAGAAGCGGCGCACGACGGGTTCATCCCGAGCGGCGCGAAGCGGCCGTGCGCGGAGCGGTGCGGAACGCCGCGGAGTGGGGCGGGCAGCGGAAGCGGGCAGCTGGCAGCGGGCAGCGGGCAGCGGGCAGGGCCGGGCG
>NC_034409.1:25743242-25750742 GCF_002078875.1 Numida meleagris | reverse complement strand
ACGCCTATTACATTACTCTCAAATAAATATGATGTGCAGAGCCCAGAGTCTTTCAGGGAGCTGACAGTCAAATAATCTTTGAGGCTTTGGTGCTAGAGTTAAGAGTAGCTAAGTCTGAAGTGTAACTTCCACTATTTCTTATCTATCCAGAATATACTTCTTAACGAACATGAGTATTTTTCAGATGAAATGAAAAATTGACTTCTTGTTGTGGGGTTTTCTTGCTTGTTTTTGTCTTTACACAAGGAAACAGGGTAGTTAAACACTTCTCTGTACAGGAGTTGATATTCTTCCCGTGTCCCCTGAGACATAAGTTAATTCTTTCCATTCTTTTTGAAACGAATTCACAAATCTGAGTGGTAGAATTAGCTTCTGTAAGTCAAAGGTGTTTAGATTTTATGTCTGGCACAGGCAAATCATATTTTTCAGTGGCTGAGTTTTATTATAAGTCCATAGGCAAAGTTAAGGTTACACTATAGTTTTCCTTACTTTGCAGACTCCTAGCAGATGTAGTAGCTACATTATTCAAACTTGAAACTCACTTTCAGACTGCAGTGTAAATGCACACAAAAGAAAGAATACCACAAAAGTGTTAATTGAGAATTTCTGGACACAAACTACATTCTAACAAACCACGTTTGATTCAAAACAAGAACAAAAACAAAAACAACAACAACAAAAAAACCAACCAGCTGTAACGCAAATAAATCATTTTGTGGTTGGAATCAAGCATTTTTCATCCCTTTATTTGGCATATAGCACATAGATTAATGGATACGCTTCAGTAACTTCAACAGTGTGTGTTCACTGAACAAATGGACGACCAAACAAGGGCTTTTTCCATCTGTTCTCACATCAGTGAGATGCTCAAAGGAGCTCCAGATTACTCCTTTCTCCAACTCCACTCACAAGAGTTCACTCTGATTTGCAGACATTTGTCTGACATGACTGATAAATTTGGGCAGTTATTCTCCTTCTCTCTGGAGATCCACTTTGGCCCTCACAACTCTAGATCAATTGTCACAGTGCGCATGGACAGCTTAGAAGAATCAGTTTAGTAAAAGATTTTAAAAGCTCTTCAGTCAGTTGCAAGCAGAGAAAGGAGCTGGCACCAGTTTCAGTTAGGGAGGTATCTACATTTCTCAGTACAAGCTTAGGCTTTGATTTCCATAATTGCATACAAAAAACTACATTCATGCAACGTGTATGGACAACTGTTACTGTAATTGCAGACACAGGCAGATTACATACCCACTTCTTTGTTCTTGTGGTTGCTGCATATATTTGGTAGTTATGGTCACTGAGTAAGCAATTTTGGAAATCTGGCACATGTTGCAATTATCAAAGCATTAAGTCCTACTACTGAAGAATCAGAAGCATGACTTCATCCAGGAAAATCAAAGGAAAAGCATATTTTTTCCGATTCTCAAATGTTAATTTCAGCAGAAGGGGGACCATGTATCAAATGTGTTCTAGGAGTGATCTCTAAGCTGAAGAAAGAAAGGGGAATCTGAAGCATATATGAATCAGCCACAACATAGTATGCAGCAATTATCTGCCAAGGAAAGAACTCATGGCATTCATAGGGCATTGAGGCACAAAACCTCCAGACATGTTCATTGTATCAAACTGGACTTCTGAGGTGCTGAAAGACTTTGACACTATTCTTCCTTCTTCTGACCACGATAAACACCAGGTGAAACTTAAGCAATAATACTGGGAAACAGTGCTTCCTTGTCATGTGTAACCTACCTTGAAACAGACAATTCTTCCTTGGATTGAAGCTGGAGCTTCAAATGACTACTAATAATCTGTGAAGGGAGCAGACTTTCTGAAAGTGTTGTCATCTGCTATTATTTCAGTCTTAGGCAACAAATTTGTGGGTGCATATGTCTGTCATTTGCGTATTTTCAGGGAGAACCTATATCCTACATCATATGCATAACCCATTTCATACACTTTAATTCATTTATGTGATACATTTGTTAACCTGTTTACTTGAATTTTTGGAGGCTTATTGCCAATCTGCACTACCTTTCTCTGCCTTCTTTCAAGAGTTTCAGGTAATTTACTGGAGATAAGGGCTTAAATGATGCTATTTTTGCCTCACGTACAGGCTGACAGTAGAGCTGTCTGTAGGTGTCCTGTCTAGTTGTAGAAACCTTTTTCTAACCTGAATCTAACCTGAATCTCTGTTGCTTTGAGATCTTTGTCTGTGTGGAGTGCACAGCTTTGGAACTGGCCAGTTTGCTGTGGACCTACCTATAATACAGTAAGATGGTCCCACATAGGGGTGTATCATAAAGCTCTTAATATGTATGTATTGCAAGAATGAATACTGTAATCCACTTCAAATTATAACATAGATCATAGCATGTGAGTCTCTACACAGCTAAAGCAGTTCATCAGATTACTAGGTTACATTAAGTGATAGGAACTCAGTAACTGAAAAGACAGTCTTGGATTTTCTCATAAGGGATATCAGAGAAAATAGAGTAGTTCTAGTAATCTCATCTGTTAAGTTTCCAAATTCTGACAAACAAAATTAAACTCTGGCTCATCACATGCACATACATGTGGATAACTGTCAGTACTGTAGTGTTCTGTTAACGCACCTTTAAATATCTGCATTTTATTATATAATTGGCTGTTCTCAGTTCATCACAAAATTCCCATTGACACAGATGGGAATTGTGCGCACAGACTAGACTGCTGCGTCTTTTAACTGTTGTGCCATTACAAAAAGAACCACATACATTTTCCAAAACATATTTTCTGGTAAAATAAATATGTAGAAAACATGACTGTATAGCATCGGTATAATGTTAAATACAGTGAAAAGTATAAAAAATAAGTAAATAAGAAGTGTGTATGCTATTTTAGCTCTCTGTGGCCGCTAATCTCAGTATTCCTCCTTACTTGCTACAAATCTCTGAAAATCCCAGTCTACAGTAAGCTTTTAAAATAAAACCATGAACACCACAGACACTTATAAGATGTTCACAGAATTGTGCGAGGTAGCCTTAAAGACAACTTCTGAAAAAGATTTTCATAATACATACACAGATTAGGAAATTAGTTGTATTCTTGTTGTCATTATCACTATTATGAGCAGTTAAAAGGATAAGGTATGAAAGCAAAGTGTTTCTGTAATGGAGAAGCTCTACATTGCCTACTCGACTTGTGAACTGTCTACACAGGGGTTGTGTTTCCTGTTTCAGTAGGTGGGTGTGGATGGATGGGAGGTAGTGGTTGTTTTGGAAGCTTCAGCCATTCGCTGACATTGTTGGGCACAGTGTGCGCCTGATGGTCAGGCTGCAACTTTGTGTTTTCCCATCTGTAAATGAAAAAGTTTCATTATTAGAAGTATATCAAGATACTAGATAATATGCCTTCTTTTCCTGCAGGAGAAGGAGAGCTAAATAGAAGAACAGTTTGATGAAGTGGGGATGTGCTTTGAATAAGTGAAATGGCACAAAGTAGCTGCTATTCTCTATGACATCAAAGGAAAATGCTATCTTGTCCAATCATGGTACACTTCTTTTTACAGACCTTAGGTTAAGCCTTTATATAAATATTTGTAGAACTGAAACCAATCCCCTAAAAATATGAATTTTAATAAGAAAAAAAAATAGAGGCACCTGTAACACTGAGGAGTTTTAACATCTTGATTCTTAAGTTGTTCCAAATTCCCAAGCGTCCCAAAAGAGAGTGGAAAGAGTCTGGAGCCCTATGCTTCAGAATTATGTAGATAGTGTCTGGTAGTACTGGAGGCACTGTGCCTCAGCCTCAGCCTGTCCCCACCACTGGTGTCATCTCAGGGGCAGAGCAGAGCCCCTCCATTTACCTCCTCATACCTTTCACTGCGCAGTGTGCATCGGGAGCAGAGGAGAACAGTTCTTCTCTATTAGGGCAGTAGAAATGAGGGCTGACTGACAGTGTAGGCCCTGCCATAGGTATTGCTGGCAACGTATCTTGGAAGAGAACAAGTCTTACTGAGTTGTCATGCAGCTGGAATCTTAATATGTTACACCCATCCCCACGCAGCACTGTCAGCCTGCTGCACTGGACTGAAAGCAAGCTCCTCTGTTTGCATATAATTTAAGGATCAGTTACTTATCAGGTATTTTCAGTTTGAAAGTGTAAAAAGTGGTAATATATGGTAATATATCATGCCATTTAAACACAAATGGCTGAATCTTTCATGGGTGGCTCATAGGCTAATAATCACATTCCCTTGTAATAAGAATTTCTTATGTAAGTAAGGGGCGGGGAGTTGGACTGTCATCAACATCTGCAAATTGTGTGAAACTCTGAATGTCACTGTCCTATATTTCCATTTGTAAAATGACTTTGCCTGGACCATTTGTAGAAGGATGTTCATTCACAGATAAGAGTCTAATGATACAATGCTTCCTTACCTTGCATTCAAAAGATTCTCTTTGTTGAGAATCTTCACTGATTAATTTCTGAAATGATCGGTTATATGGCAAACCTTCTACAGTGCAGTGCAGGATCATTGTCAGGATTCCTTGAACAACAACAGGAAATAAGTTTCTAGAATTCTCACTGTTTGGAATACATTGTCCTGGACTTATATCAGCATTTAGTAAGCCCTTATTACTTTATTGTGAGTATAAATGTGCCATAGATGGTCACACATCTCATTTTCTATAAGGTTTATCATATAAAAGTACACCCTGTTCACTAAACACATCAGTGCAGGAGATGTTTTTGCCCCTATCTTAGAGAACTGTCCAGTCAGGCACGGAAAAATGGTGACTTACTGACCTGCATGTTGTGGGCAAGTGAACTGGAGATACTGTATATCTATACCATAGTACCCTGCCTGCTTTTCTAGAGGAAAATCCACTGCAGAGGATTCGCAGTTGATACTTTGAAATAATACTTAACATGATAGTATACCGAACATGTCAACATAGTTTTATAGCCAAAAAAATCTGGTATTTAAAATGGAGAGGAGAAAACATATTGAAATCGTTTTCTGCAGTGTGGAAAAAAGATGGTTTTAAGTATTTATTCAATTTCCCAGTTTTCAAAGGTTCTGCATTAAACGAGAAACCTCACTTAGTAGCTCCTGCATTTGCCTGTTTCTGGTGTTAATTATCTTTTGTTTGCCCTTGATAATCCTGAGGTTGGTATGCAGATAATGAAGGCTGCAGAATCATCTCAAAGTGTAAAAAACAATGGCATTGTCAATTCTGCATCACAACACTTTATAAATTATGAATGTTATCCACATTAAAGAGAATGGTAGACTTTTAAAATTACTTCAATGAATAGATTAAATTACAAGTATTATTACATTTCATTTTATTAAGTGCATCTTAGTAGTTATTAGGGCAAATGAACATGTTCCCTCAATTACATAATAACATTAGAACTAAAAATTATGCATCGACACTCCCAAATGCATAATGCAGCATTGTATATTAATCATCCCAAACAATATTTTCAGTTTATATGAAGGCAATTATTACCTATTGAACAATAACATTGTTATTGATTTATTGCAATTCAGCTCAAAGATTGATTTTTTAAATAAAACCCCAGATTCTTTTCTGTATACTTTAATAATTTCTAGCTCTTAGAAGAAAATCTAAGTCTCTTAATTACTCTCTTTTATTAATCTAAGTACAATAAGACAAAGTTTATAATATATTTTATTTTTAAATATCCTGGATAAGACAATGTAGTACACATTTAGAATGTACCAATTGACTTAAAAGAACATTTATTAATTTTACTTTTAGCAAACGGTAATTATTCACATGCTGTAGTTTTTAAGTTACATTTTATTTCTCTCAAGGAATTCCTAGTGGTCAGATCTGTAGGTCATCGTGTGGCCTTTTCTTCCAAGAAAAGCTTTCATGTAAGTAAAATGGTAATGTTTAGGACATTAGCTAGCAGGAGCAGGAGAAACACCTGACCCGAACCCACGCAATTAAGTGCCAACATTTGTACTCATTTAAGTGGGAGAAGGATGGAGATCTTACCCCATGTAGACATGTAGCAGTCAAGCATTTTAGGCATCTGTGTAGTAACTACTAGTATCGATAATTTCAGATCGTTTTTCGGTTTCATTTTTTTTTTTATTTTGATGTATTGTATGCATTTATTGCAGCCCTTCTAAATGCTTTTCTTTTATCTAAGTTGCACAGATACCTGTCTCATTGTTTCCAGCCTTTCTAATGCTTTATGTTAATTAGATTTGGTAATGCACATACTGATGTACTGTTATTTACTTTAACATAACTAGCAAAATTTTCAGCAAGATTACATAAGGGATAGTCATTCAATCATTAAAACAGCAATTTTTACAGAGTCAGCATTTTTTCTTTAGATGAGCAAGAGATTGTTCTCATTTATTACATTTTTACGTTTTGATTTTTTTTATCAGGTTGTGTCACTTTGTAAGATGTCATTATATGCTGGACTGATATTTTCAGGAGGAAGTTACTGACTCATCAGTAAGGTAAAAAATAAATAAGAGATACTTCTGTATTACTAATACCAACTGCAGATCACAGCCAATAAATCAGATTTGAAATTGAATACAAATCTCTGTAAGTTTGTGGGTCTAAATATTAAAGTGCTAACACATGCCTCCTTTATCCTGCATATTGAAGATGTGGTATGAGCTTCTTGGCTCAGCAAGAGGAGTATACAAATGTGCAAAATTTCATGCTCCCAGAAAATATGATTGAATTTTTCATTTGAAAAATTTGGTGGGAGTGAGGTGTGGGGGGGGGACCTTTGTGGATGATAACAGCCCCTAATATAGTGTATCTGCCTACTGAAATATTCTTTGTGCTATTTAAAAACAACTTTTCTCCCGCATATTCTGTCCTTACGCTTCCTACTAGCTGATGTCGAATTTATTAATACCCGAAAGCCTGTGGAAATGTATCTAATAGTGAACATTTAGAATCAGTAAATGTTCTAATTGGTCATTTCATGGAAGTATGTCGTCAGTGTAATTAGACATTGTTTATATTAGCAGTGTACTGAGTAACATGAAATGACTAGGTGATTCTTTCTGGCCTAATGTTATTAACTAAACAAAGTAAGTTAGACTCTTTATCACCGTTACATCGGATTAAAAATGACTGGAACTAATATATGTGCAGTTGACAAAATAACTAGCCCTCTTAGTTCCAATTAGTCCTCAATTAAACTGTATCAGCAGCATTGTCAGACTTACAGCTGCACTGAATTGTCTTTGAATCTCATTCCTTCAGTTCTCCCTCTTGCTAGTAAGAAAGTTTCAGACATGAAAGTGTTAACAGCTCCTTTGAAATTACTCCTATTTAAGAAGAAAAATCATATTACTTTCTTAATCTTTCTAATTCTATTCTCATAAGATGATCTTGGATTTGTTCCTTTAGCACAGACTCTTTAGTGCAGTCCTGATTTCTGCATTAATGAATTGAGAAGATGACATCAGGCTCTTAGGTAAGTGCTATAAACTCAGTCATA